>NC_143586.1:46319637-46476484 GCF_048544385.1 Mastigoproctus giganteus | reverse complement strand
AGTGGGCACGCGAGCATCGAAACTGGAACTTGAGTGATCGGAAGGTCCGATGAATCACGTTTCCTGTTGCACCATGTAAACGGCCGGGTACGTGTGCATCGTTTACCTGGGGAAGAGATGGCGCCTGGATGCACCGTGGGATGTAAACTAGCCAGTGGCGGCAGTGTCATGCTTTCGGTGATGTTCTGCTGGGATACCCTGGGTCCAGTCATCCATCTGACGTCTACCACCTACAGATCTGGAGATTATCCGCCGTGGGATGCTCCACCAACTTTCAAAGGGCAGCAGAAGTGTCACCTGCCTCGATTTCACGACAGATCTCGAAAATAACTCTAAAATTGAAAAGAAACGCCTCTCCAGCAGGGCTGGCAGACATCAACATACCTCCAGCAGGCCTGGCAGACATCAACAAAAGAAAAAAATTACCAGGAAATTTATACTCAACATACAAGTGGTTTACCCCAACTATCCTCCTTGGCTCTCCCTTTGACTTCCTACCATCCCTATCTGCTTACTGGACGTGGGGCAATTAGGGATAAACTACAAGGCTTCGGACTCACCGACACCACTCTGTGCTACTATGGCCAGCTGTGAAACGTGGGGACTCTTAATGTACCACTGCTGCCTGTACGAAGATCTTCGCTGCCGACTTATTACGCACATCCACCTATCACTGCAAGACCAGGAACATCTCGTCGTAATCGAAGAGGACATCTACAAAGCATTTACCCAGTTCACCCATGACCTCTTCACAAGAAGACGGACATGCCCACAGCCACAACTGCAACAATAACCAATCAATTGTGCATCCTGCATCACTGACTGAACCAGTGGACCTCAACAGAAACAACCCCACGGACTTACACCATGGACAGGAGTCAACCTCATGCACGTACATAAATCCTGGAGGAGACATCATCCCATGAATGACTATCCACAAATCCTGGACGGGACACCATCCCATAATGCCTTCTGCAGCTCGCTATACGCCTCTTGGCGATTTGAGCTGGGTGCCCTTGCCTGGCTCACTTTCACTCCTTTTCCCTGGTGATGGAGAGAAGAAATGGCATCTACGTCTCCTTCCCTCGCCGCGCCCCTCTTTCTCCTCCCCGTGGGGCATGGCGTGCCCCACAGGCCACTCCTGGGGATGCCTTCGCTATTTTCCTCATATTTCTGACTTTTCTCCCCAGCCTTCAGTCTCTCTCCCCCACTCTACCTTCACACAAGCGTATGTCCCACACAGTGGAAATTAGAAATATCCAAATTCAAATCGCTCGCGACCCTTTCGGCCTAGCAAAATTCTAGCGTAATTCTCCTTTTTTTTTTTTTTTTTTTTTACATAGGCCCTAGCCACTGAAATCTCAGGAAATTATGTGGCAGGGCCTGCCAAAATACCATTTAAAATACTTATGTACCTGGTCTGCCTCCACGGAGACAACTGTGGGCAACGGTGGGCCCCAATAGGGGACCAATGGCTAAATGACGAGATGAACAATGGTACACGACACTACACATATACAAAATCCATACACTTTTAAACCTCTGGCATTGACAGTGTTCTGTTTCACACCCACAATGTATACTACGCGGAGATGGGGGAAACTCCCTGGTGCTGTTTGACCCTAAACACACTTTACACTTTACCTAAACATCATGGGGCCCAGCGGCTAAATGACCAGATGAACAACGATACACGACGCTAGACATGAACAACTCCCACACACATTTAAATCTCTGGCATTTCCCAGCGAACTGGCTCACGCACAATGAAAGCAACGCGGAGATGGGGGAAACCCCTGGTGCCGTTTGACAACAAAACACTTTACATTTTGCCTAAACATCATTGCTGACCAAGTACACCCTTTCATGGCAACGGTGTTCCCCTCTGGTGATGCTGTCTTTCAGCAGGATAATGTGCCATGCCACACCGCCCGGATTGTTCAAGACTGGTTTGCCAAACATGAGGAAGACTTCCAGGTATTGCCCTGGCCTCCAAATTCGCTAGACATCAATCCCATCGAATATTTGTGCTTTGTGTTGGAACAGCAACTCCGATCTGAGGCATCTCAATCATGGACCTTACAGGAGTTAAAGGATCTGTTGGGTTACGTGTTGGTACCAGATACCACAAGATACATTTAGAAATCTTGTAGCGTCCATGCCTCGCCGGGTACGAACTGTTTTGGCTGCACATGGAGGAACATCATATTAGGTAGGTGGTCATAATGTTTTGGCTCATCGGTGTATACACACGTGACCAAACATAAATCACCATGTCTAATTTCATAAAATGAAGCATTAAATTATAACAACTTCAGATAAATATTGCTTGTGATGTTTTAAAAACATTTGTTAAAACTCTTGCTACCCTCGCCTGAGACTGACTAACTCAGCCACGGGATGAAAAATGCCCATAAACGTTCGTAGCATCGTTGATGTGATTCCAATCCTGGCCTTTTTACACCGGTATTGGGAAGACGAGTGATTATGACCACTGTGGTACTGTGAAGAAAACTTGAAAAAGAAGAAACCTGCGAAATAATAATAATGAATAGCCTAGATTGAAAAAGTCTGTGGAACGAACTTCTGTGGAATCAATTGCGTAAAAAACACCATTCCAAGAATAGCGCCCTGGGAAATCATTTGGGTTTCACCAAAGAACAATCGGATTAGTGTCCAGGACAAAAGCTGGGCTGGTGGAGCAGGACGCAGCTGTGCTACTCATGATTTATAACACGAATGTCACAAACGGTTCAGAGGGTGATGGGAAGATGTTCACGACGACAAGATTCACGACATTGGATGAATGACATCAAAACAGATGTATAACAACTTAGTTAATGTACGCAATGCGCTACATTTCAAGCGCTACATTTTTTTCTTAAATGAAATAAATTTTTTTCAGTGATTAAAAGAAGTGGAAATTAAATCTCCTTACCAATTAATTACTGACATTATGAATTTATAGAACACTTAATAAAATTTATAATTTTACGTTCTCTAAGTTTAATTACAGTTGTATGATATTTATTACTCTTCTCCCATATACTCTTTTTTTATTATTATTATTTTTTTTTCTGTCTACATATGTATCTCTTCACAAGCGTTACCACTTCATGAATCTTACATAACTATACACTGGAAGCGTGCACGGACTATCTAAAGCTAACAGGGGTCATGCTTCTTATCAAAAGCATCCTGAGCACGACGAAAGCTTTCCCGGATTCAGACGTTTCGCATGCTGGTATAGAATCTGTATGGCGTGAGATAGTTGGAAGCAAAGGTATAATGAGAGCGGGAGTAATCTGCAGGTTATTGTGAAGATTATAATGAGAACCTCTACGTGCAAATGGAATGGGCAGGTAAGCGTGAATGTCTTATTATGTGTGATTTTAATTTGATTTGTCTTTAATTGATTGGAGCAAATGGGAAGGAAACTCCACATAGGGGACAAAATTTTTAAATCAACTAGATGATTGCTATTTGTATCAACATGTCAGGGAAAGTAATAGGGAAAAGAATACTGTAGACCTCATCATCACCCATGAACCAGATGACATAATAGGGCTGACAGTACAGGAACCAGTAGCAGGAAGTGATCACGGACTTCCAAGGTGAACGATGAAGAGAGAGGTAGCAGGCAAAGGAATGGGTTATAATTTCCAGAAAGGAAATTACGATGCCTTAAGGTGTTATGTGACCTCTATTAACTTTGTAGATATCTCACAGAAAGCGAATACAATTGGATTATGATATACCTTTAAACATTAATCACAGAAGTCTTGGATGCGTATATACCATTAAAAAAATACTCCACAAGGAGGATTTCAAGTTGGATGAATAATGAAGTTGCCAGATTACTTGACCAGAAAAAGACACCATGGAAAAGTTACAGAGCAATGAAAAGAACTGAAGCCTATAACAGCTACAAATTGGTCTGTAATAGGGCCACAGAAAAGGTTAGGCTGGCAAAGGCGGATTATGAGTAATCGCTGGGAAAGAGAGCAAAGAGTGGGGATAAGGAATTTTTCACATACAGTATATAAATGCAAAGTAGAGAAGGACAGACCAGATCGGACCCTTATGTAATGGACGTGGGACAGTAATTAGATACCCTAGCTGATGTTGCAGATGAACTCAATAGTTACTTTGCATCTATATGTACAGAAAAAAAACCCTTTAGATCAATGAGAAATTATGGGAGTGAAGTTGAAAAATATGTAATTAATGATGTTGAAATTTCACATGTTTATTTAATGAAAAAACTTTGAGCCTACAGGCCAGTAAGGCTCCTGGGGTTGATGAC
Organism: Mastigoproctus giganteus; assembly: GCF_048544385.1. Classification (NCBI taxonomy): domain Eukaryota; kingdom Metazoa; phylum Arthropoda; class Arachnida; order Uropygi; family Thelyphonidae; genus Mastigoproctus; species Mastigoproctus giganteus. The sequence goes on along the minus strand of NC_143586.1, from coordinate 46,472,178 downwards.
ATACCCTATAATTTTAAGATAGGCGGCGTGAGTGCATTGAACAATTAAGGCTAATAATGAGAGCATCACTGGACTTAGGAGAGATTCTGTTGAATTGGAAAAGTGCCAGTGTATCGCTAATACATAAAGGCGATTCTAAGAGTGTAGTGGGAAATTACCGACTGGTCAGTCTAACTTCAGTAGTAGGGAAAATCATGGAGGCAATGATCAAGGGTATAATTCAAGATCATTTAGATAGAAATGGAATTCTGAAGGATACACAGCATGGTTTTGAAAAGGGAAAATTATGTTTAACAAATCTGGTTAGTTATTTTGACAGGGTCACTCATGAGCTGAATTTAGGGAATAATTTCGACATTGTTTATTTAGATTTCAGCAAAGCATTTGACTCAGACCCACATGAGTGGTTACTTTATAAACTGGAACAGATTGAAATCACAGGAAAAATACTTAGATGGACAGCAGGATGGTTTCAGGGAAGGAGGCAGAGGGTTGTGATAAATGGTTATACCTCAGATTGGGTTAATGTGAGAAGTGGGGTTTCCCAAAGATCAGTATTGGGACCACTGTTGTTTTTGATTTCCTTAAATGAAGGGATGAAGGGATAGAGGGCGTGATATCTAAATTTGCAGATAATGTAAAGGTCAGTACAATAGTTAATGATCACTGCCAAGCAGAACATCTTCAGAGTGATGTAGATAGACTTCGGGGATGATCAGAAAATTGGCAGCAACCTGTAATTGAACAAAATGCAAGGTCTTACACCTGGGGAACAGCAACCCCAACATATCTTATACATTCGGTGGAGTTGAACTAAAGTCAGTAGTGGAAGAAAGGGAGTTGGGAGTTACGATTCTGTCAGATATGAAGTTCTCCGAGCATTATAGACAAGTCGCAAGGAACGCCCATGGTGTACTATCGATGATTTATCGAACATTTTTTAGTAGAGATAAGGACGTCATCATCTAATTATATATGGCTATTGTTAGACAACACTTGGAACACTGTGTTCAGATATGGGGACCGTACCTAAAAAAAAGACATCGAGCTTCTTGAAAGGGTCCAGAGACGGATAACTCGCCTGGTGAGAATGGCAAAAGGGTGTCCATATGAGTAATTTCGAATAATTTCCGGAGTTGGCAGTATCTGCACTATTGCCTTTTGGTTCAATCATAGCTAGGAGAAAATAACTAGGATTAACACCACAATATACAGTAATAGTTTAAAAATCCTTTAACATGCAACAGCTCTTACAAAATTCGAAGTCGATCTTCGTCTACAACGCTCTCTACACAGCACAATTTTCCATTTATTTTAAATATTTTTGGTCATTTTGGAAGATGACGTAAACTATATTTTCAGAGAAGAAACTAAATTCGAAATTCCATTATAGTATTGGTTTCCCAAATGATTTCCTGTAAATCATTTGGGTAGAAATTCCTTATTGTCCAGGAGCAAAAACTTCCTCATATACAGTCTTTCAATCCGTCAATGAGTTTAGGAGACTTTGTATAAAAATATTTAACCATGGAATTCATTCATGATTAAAATATAAAGTACTAAAGAAGATTAAGACAAAGTCCAAACTTTTCTCTATTTGTTATGCCTGCGGCATTGAGTCAGATGCATTTCATTTTTGAAAAGATTGTATCCTTTTCTTCACCTCAGGAAACACTTTAAAAAGCCTTAGGCTTATGAATTCTCGCTTTAAGTCGTTACTTACAGCTGTAATTCTTAATTGGAAATATAAACTTATTATTATTATTAAACTCCCGATTTCGATGACGTCAATCCCTCCAGGTTATCGTAAATCAAGTTTGGAAATTTTTTCATCCACCGTTTACTTACTCCATGCATTACTTCTCACGTCAACTGTGGACTTACTTCCTTTGACAATTAACCTGATAGTTAAAATTCTTAAATCACAAAGTTCGACACGATATAATCCCATCTTTTAACCGGCAACACATCTATTGGGAATTTTTGTAGACTTGTCGTAATGCTGGACCATTATGAAGATTCCGGGTTGCCCAATGTTGTTGGGTTTAAGGCGCATCTGCATCTTAGACCTTATTGTACCATATATAATGTCTGTAAATTGCGTATGTTCTGTAGTTAATATGCTGCCTTGCTGGACGAAAATCCCGAGTTTCCGGGAGAAAAACCATTCTACCTTCGCTTGAGACCGACTAACTCTGCAACGTTGTGAAAAAGACCCATAAAAATTCCTCTTGTCATTGACGAGATTCGAACTGAAGTCTTTTCCAGTCGGTATTGAGAGGACGTTGACTATACCAACTGTGCTACCTCCACAATGGGGCTGAAATAAACCTTGGTAACTCATTCATGCCCTAAAAACTAATGGAATATTTGAAATATCATCAATTTAAAACGCTGAAATATTTTAATGCTGTTCATTATTTAGTCGCTATTAATAATTTAATTAATACATCCGTAATTCTTCGACCATATCTAGTCGATATCGCATTTCATTCATGCTAAAGATAAAATATTTGAGGAACTTCAACACAGATTTCTAAAGGAATCAATAAAGCACTGACGTTCCACTACAGTTTTTGTGCCGAAAACATCTGGGTATTTTTTATCCAAGCGGTTTTGGGCGCTATTACATATCTGTCAATGATAAATATAACACTGAAGGTCGTATGTGGCTAGGTGACTGGTAAATTCTTGGCAGAGACTTACATGAATTGGTTCGGAATTTCATGTCGTATTTTTTGAGAAAATATCAAGCCTGTTTATGCGGTATATAATAATTCAACTATTTATTATCAATTTTAATTGCGATAAGAGTGGTTATTCTGTTTATTTATCAATTTCAAATTTTACTAATAGTTATTTTTCATTCATGATTTTGATTTTGATTCTGCCTTTGAAAAGTCGACTGCAATCCATTTATGATATAAATGGATCTGAGAATTCCGAAGTTGGTTATAAAGGTCAAAAATATGGTTCCAGAAATAACGGTGGCAATTTTTAATATCACTTCGTTCTATTTTCTATTAAAAGAATCAGAGAATAGTTAGGGTTAAAAACAGTTACGCCTGGACTTGATCTGATATACCCAAAGCAATAAAAACGCACATAGCTCTTATCCATTACACTTCTAGTTCAACCCTTATAGTTGGACTTATCCTAATTTACAATGTCATTTACAAATGACATTGTAAAGTTTATATTTCAAGTTTATAATATTAACCGGAATTTAATGAGTTAATTTCGTATTTAAAAATTAAATCATGGTTAATATTATAAACTTGATTCCTGATTGAGTCTTCATCGATTGATTTATGTTTGTAGATGCAAATAAAGGCCAATAACAAACACACATAGAGTATATTCAAGAACGGTTTTGATAACAGATTCAAGAACTTGTGAATTCAAGTCATTATTCTTCAAGCATCAGGCGATTCATTCCTCTCCTAAGGATATTTAGTGTGCCTTGCTGACGGCTCTGATTAGGAATCACAATTTTAACTTCCATAATTTCTATTTTAATTTTTCGTAATCGGATGAAGGTCGATTAAGAAACATTTTTTACCATCTTATGATTTGAAGCTAGGCCTTTTTCCACATAGAGTAGAAGGAAGGCCATCGTACCCATTGTGCTCCCTACTGTGTGTTTGATAATTCCTTCATTAACTGATTGTACTAAGTAAGAGAAATTCTGGGAAAAAATAGTGGACTTTATATTCTTAAATTTGTCTATACAAAGAGGTTTTAAAATATCTCATTTTATCGATCAGAAGAGCATCTAGGTTTTAGAAGGCGAATTTTGGGCAAAAGTTTCTTTTTTTGTACATATAATCAAAAATATGTAAAGACAATGTTGGTCTAGAGCGAAGCATGGTCATCATAGAACCCCCCCAAAGCTCAATTACCGATGCTATGGTCTGAAATTTCCAAGAGGCAGGGTAAGAAAGGTGATAGTTAGAACCTCATATACGTTGAATGTGGGACACAGTTCCCTAGTAATTTCCTGTAGTTTTTTTTTCTAGAAATGTTTCTAGAACGAAATAGTTTTACTGAACTTCATTTCTGGAATAAAGGACAAATAAGAGTGAGACATACTGTACTTAAGACCTACTTGGATATGTTACGCATAATGCTAGTTACTATGCGTTAGAAAGATGGATCAAGTGTGCTACATTTCAGGAGCAATAGCAAATAATAATTCATGATTTACAAAAAAAAAAAAAAAAACAAAACAGCTTTTATGAGCAAAACGTGAAAATTTCGTGTCTGCGCATCCACCACATTGCCATTCGTTCCAACAACCACAGGATATTACGTTTGTTCAGCTACAATGTACTGATTGTTCAGCTACAATGTTCAGCTACAATGTACTATATGGGGATAGCTTACATGATATGTATGTAACAAATAAATAATAATTGCCGGATTTCTATTGGTCCAATTTTAATGAAATTTGGAATGGTTCGACAAATCCTTTTAAAAAGTTAAAATATAAAATTTTATGAAAATCCGTATATTGGGAAGTGGAATTATTACATGCGGACGGACAGGCATGGTGAACACAATATGCGTATTAATTAATTTTATGCGTATTAAACATATTGTTAAATACAATAACAAAAAATATGCTTGTTTAAATACTGGTTCAATCTTGTAACTTCTGTTCCCATATTATCCTTATCGGGACTTTTAATTTTTTTTTTTCAATCCTCTCTTCTGCTACCTTTTATGTTTTTTTTTTTTTTTTTTTAATATCTCTCTCTCTCTCTCTCTCTCTCTCTCTAGCGCAGCATGATACTCTACTTTTTAAAAACAACAAAATCCTAATTTAAACATCGGTCGGGCAAATTTGGAAGAAACGATCTTGTGAAGTGAGGCCACGTGTTTCTGACCCAATTTGTTTGAAATAAGTTTCGAATGACCAAAAGACCCTGTTCTCAATCTGTCCTACTTCTGCTATTTTTAAGATGTCAGACCTTCAATATGCGGACGTGATATCCATAATCAAACCTTTCTTTACCCTTTATCATCCATCTCTCTTAAACATTCTTGGCGGACACTAGTATCCTTGGAGGGTTTCTCCTACATACGTACCTCCTGCAACACGAGAGTACATGTTAGCACACAAACAGTGGGAATGGATTTGCTCGAAATATTAAATAAAGAAGACATAGTTGTAAAAATGGCTTCAATTTATATAGTTAAGACAGGCGCTTTTGGCTTTATAGAAAGTCAAAAAAATAATAAAAAAATAATAATAATCCTAGAGGATGTGCAGATTTTTACAAACAGTGTAAGATATATAAGTTAGACCGATAATTTTCTGGATAATAAGAGAACATTTATAATGATGTAGATAATTTTTCTGGGTGGACAATTCACAAGCGTCTCTAAAGCGAAAATAATGATGAATAATGAAAATGAGCAGGCTCAATTTACTGCACATTAGTGTGCGTCATGCTTTTGGAATTCGGATGATTACGGATGATTTTTATATACTGAGCTGTTGTTACTAATGATGTTGGAACACCAACTAAAAGTTCATTTTACGCAAATTGTTGGTTATCCAAATGTTGTAGAGGGTGGTCTGATGTCACAACGAATAGACAAAACACAGAAGGCAGATGTGTCATTTACTGCCATTTGAAAAAAAAAAAAAGGCCAGACTATTTAAAACAAATTAGTTAATGTACGCAGTGCGCTACATTTCAGGTGCATTAGTAAATAGTAATAATTAATGATTTACAAAAAAAAAAAAAAAAACAGCTACTTTTATACACGAACCGAAAGTATTTCGTTTCTGCGCATCCGCCATATTGCCCATTCATTACGGCAACAATCATAACATGAAGTGCTTCAGCTACAATATATGATATATCTGAAAAAATAAATAATGATTGCCATATTTCGATTGGTCCGATTTTAGGGAAATTTTGGAACGGCTCGAAAAATAATTCTAAAAGAGCAAAATTAATTATATGAGCTCAGATGGAGAAAGAAATAATAATTTCTGGATCAAATCGCTGCGATTTTAATGAAATTTAGACTGGCTCGACAAAATATTTTTAAAAGTCGTTTGAGAAAGCCTTTTTCTCCGAAGTTGCTGAATATTCTGATAGCACTAGAACTTCTTAACATTTTTCCTTGGCATGTGCTTAATTCTTCATACCTCTTGACCTTGCTTCTGTTCTCATATCAAAATGGTTACCCTACATTGCCGCAACAACTGCTGCATCCAAGGTTGCGCACGTCACAGCAATTTCCAAATACTGGTGTGATGATGAACTGAGTGCTGCATTTTCTTACAAGAAGAAAATGGTTTAGCGTAAAACTAAAATCTCTATATTCGAGCCCGGGAGACTTTAATTACTTGAGAAGAAAATAAAATTATCCATTTTTTTTCTGTAAAATGACTTTTAATATTCTTGTAATCACCGACCAAACGGAGAGGTGGAATGGAATTTTTAAGGAGATAAATAAAGTCAATGAAGCGATTGGAAAAAGAAGGAAAACTGTAAAATATCAGTGAGACAGTAAGTCTCCTTTCAGACATAAATTTATCTTAAATAAATTATATTATGGATTGCAAGAAAATTTTTAGAAGTTAAATACTCCGGGAAGAACTAGCGAGATGATATAATTCCTTTACTGGACCAAAGTTCTCTCAAATTGAAACACATTTAGAAAAGAAATGACCTAAAAGGCCTGAAAACGGTGGTTGTGCTACATATACTGAAAAAGGAAGACAAAAATATACCTGGAAAAATGTAGGAGAGATTAGGCAGCCATGTTTCAACTCCTCAACTCAGAAATGTCTGAGATAAGTGGTTGTAGCCCCTACACTACGATAACCAGTGAGCAAACACCTCATTGAACAGCAAAGCTGTAAAAATGAACTAAACCCACTTGAATACCAAAGGACACCTCTGGTGGGGATAAAGCAGCTAATAGTTCTATTTCACACTTCAAATATTAAAGATTGCATGTGACAACTAAAATATAATTAATTGCGGCAATAAGATAATTTTGAAAATAGGAACATTTAGTGGGGCTTGAGGCTTTTTGAATGTGATGAAAAATAACACATAAAAAGGGAGCCAAGGAACAAGGCAAAAAGTATGGATAATAGCCAAATTTGATAGACTGTGGACGGTTCACGTGCCAACGTAAAATACGAAACTGGGATGGACCACTCTGTAATGCTGCAGGCAGGACAATATCCTCCCAATTGTGTCATAAAACTGACTGGTGTTTACATTTTTTGAACTTTTTATTTAGTTCGCTGTTTAAGAGATGTATAACTGAGAAAATTTTCCTCCACGTGGCTTTCATTTTTAAGATTATTTCTATAACCTCCCAAAATAATTAAAATTTAACGGCCTGCTGCCATTTAGTCCTTACTCAAACTTTTCCAAAGCTGAACTAAATTTAATACGCTTTATTGTGTTCGATTTCGATCATAGGGATCATTATTCTCCCACTGAAGTTGGTTTGATTTGAGTCAAATACCATTATCCTCAGTTGTTGAAGGCTTTGGGCATATCCACGGCTTAGACCATATTGCGCCTTTGTGTGTTATGTCTGCACAAGTCAGTATTTGGATGATGTACGGGCATAAAATTCCGGAATAACTTAGAGGGTAGGCCTCTAACTGCAACCCCGTTTGAGGAGGTCTTTAGAAATTCCTCCAGTCATCAACGGAACTCGAATCCAGACTTCTTCAAGCGAGTGACAAGCAGCGAACCACTATGCACAGAGGATATTATCCACGGTTCTGCCTAGGTTGCTAATATCTTCTTAAATTATATAGCATCACTTGAACAGATGAATCCCCTATGGTTTTTAAATATCTGAGTCATTGAACGCAGTAAAGCATACGACTGATTTTTAAATTTCAATTACTGCATTCAAAGAAACCGCAATCCTATATTATGTACCGTGAGCAAACTCTCAGCTCAGCTCTAAGCATTAAAGCCATACATTGTTTTGTGTTTAAATGGAAGGTTTACTTCCATACACCACATGGCTGTACACTTGAAAAAAATACATTTATTCGTAGTTTGCCATACTTTGGCTAATAGAGACCACCTGTCAGCTGATGAGACGCCAGTAAGCTTCGAAGTTTTCTCTTTCTGAGAAAACTGTCTTGCCTCATTCCTCGTGGGTAGCACAGTTGGTAGGATCGTCATCCTCCCCGTTCTGGGTGGAAAAGACCTGAGTTCGAGTCCCGTCTATAACGTGAGGAATTTTAATGGGCCTTTTTCACAACGTGGCTGAGTTAGTCGGTCTCAGGCACTGGTAGTATGATTTTTTTCTCCCAGAAACTTGGGTTTTTCGTCCATCAAACAGGAAATCGACCTCAGAACACACGCAATTTAAGGATAACATACCCGGAGCAATATGGCCTTAGTGGCCAATGCTCCTAAAATCATAGGAGCATCGGCCACTTGCCCTCAAACTGTTCACTTTTATCCATCGTCTATCCGAAGCCATTTTTGAGAATTGGAGTTTTTTGTTCCAAATTAAAAACAGCTGTTCTGTCTCAGATTTTTAAATGTACAGCAGATTCACCTTTTGAGACGATCCTAATAAAATGTCTTATTTTCGTAAAAGAAAAGAGGCCCCCGCTTGGGAGCCTACTTTTTTAAAGAAGCGATAGACGAAATTAATTCGAATTTATTAATCCCAAACTATAAAAATAGCTTGTAACTCCTTGGAAATAAGAGGAATGCTTCAAAGGCACCCAAAGTGTTTTATTCTGTAATTTAACTCTCTTAATAACGTATCAAATAAGTGATGTCACATGATTGATGATTATCGCCAGGTGTTCTTAAGTGTGGTCGCGTGACTGCTAGAAGGTTTAATAAAAGGACACCTTGTAATTCCATATCAAAGAGTATAATACGGGAGGGCAGTAGTTACAGATGACAGCAATGTTGGTTAAGTCGATTTTCAGCCATTAAGTGTGATGAATTATGTTTGATGTTATTGCTTTTTAATTATATGTTTTATAATTGGCCCTGTTCCTTGCGTGCTTGTTGGATAGATGATAGTTTCCCAAAGACTCCTGTGGTAAGTTGCTTCGGTAAATATTCTAATCCTTTTTTCTTTTTTTGAGCTTGTCCAATCAGGTGAATGATAAAAATTTAGTGTGCAATTGAGTATTCATAATTTTGAGGGCAATGTTTAAATATATTTTTGAGTATTTCGATCTTATATTCCAACTAACGTGGAATGAATCTGGTAGAATATTATCAGAATTATTATCATAACTATTAACTTTATATAATTAATTTTTTTTCAAAACAATAAACTTCTGATAATTAAAACGGATATGAATGGGACACTTTAATACTAACGGTCAAGCTGGTCCTGTTTATTCTTGCTAGATTGCATTTTGTTTTGTAATTATAGGAGATTATATATGATTTTTAATACGGGCGTTTTTAAAGTTTTCGAACTCACACATTTGAGTATATCTCCAGTTATACTTATTGAAACAACATACACTGGTGTGCAAAACTAAGGACCAACACTATTTTTAAAGGTTACAACCACAAAATCTTTACCTAAAATACTCTTTACTGATGAGAGTAGATTCAGTCTCAGCAGCGATTCTGGACGTCAGCTAATTTGGCGAGAGGTTGGCACACGGTATCACCCCGCAAACATCACTGAAAGGGATCGATATGGGGGGGTCGAGGTGTTCTCGTCTGGGGAGGCGTTATCTTGAATGGACTTACACAACTCCGGATACTGGAAGACGGTACTGTAACCGGTGCACGTTACTGTAGTGAGGTAATTCTTCCCCATGTGCGTCTGTTCCGAGGTGCCATTGGCTCCGAGTTCGTGTTTATGGACGATAGCGCCACACCCCATCGCAGCTGTGATATGCTTTTGGAAAGTGAAGACATTGTTCGTATGGATTGGCCTGCCCGTTTCATTGATCTAAATCCCATCGAACACATATCGGACGCTCTGGGGAGACGGCTAGCGGCACGTCCACACCCACCAGAAAATGTTCACCAGCTGAAGATGGCGCTGACAGAGGAATGGACGATGTTATCGCAAGAACTTGTCAACAACACTGTTCTAAGTATGGACAGGCGGTGCAAAGCCTGCATCGACATGAGGGGTGGCCATATGTCCTACTGAGGATCACCTCTTCCCTTTGTTCCATCTTTGGCAGTGATGCATCTGTACAGGGCCAGTTCTAGTAGGTGTGCAGTGCGACCACTGTATTAACGCAGTGCGTTAATACAATGGTCGGCGATGAAATAGCGAACGTGGCATTGTTAATAAATAATATTGTATTCTCTAAAGACCCATTCACAATGAAAATTAAACATAAAAATAACGTAACGTTACCATAAAATTAAGAAGTCATACCAACATTCACAATGGGAACATAAACATGACAGTAAACATATTTGGTAACCATGGAAACACAACATGCTCTTCTTTCATACTTCAAAAAATTGATGTTTGCATGATGAGGGATGATAGAGCTGTGCAGTTTATGGTTATAAAAAACGCCGAAGCATACATGTTAGGTGTTTTGCATCAGAAAACGTAGAAATCAGAGAAGGATTGAACAATGGGACTTCCATAACCTCTACGATTGTGTCTGGTTTTAAGCCACGTAAACAAAAGCATAAAAGCTTGGTTAACATGAAAGTTTGCAAACTTTCATGTTAACGTCTTATGATTAATTTTAAGTGTAACCTTAAACTTAATCATAAGACTTAAGGTTACACTCAGTCCCGGATTGAGATCCGTGACTGAGCGGGCCACTGCAGCAAAGAAAAGTCATTGTCATGTTCCTGGAACCATTCCATAGCAATTCGGGCTTTGTGCACTGGCGCATTATTCTGCTGGAAGTAACCATCTGACTAAGGATAAACTGCCAACATGAACGGATGCACTTGGTCAGCAACGATATGATATTCAGATGCGAATCTATGGGTATCAATGGACACAACGTGTGCCAAGAAAACATTCCCCACACCATAACGGTGCCCCATTACCTTGCACAGTAGTCGTCAGACATGACGGATCCATGGATTCATGTTGTTTTCGCCAAAATTTGAGCCTCCCATCAACATGATGCACCAGGAACTTCGACTCGTCAGACCAAGCAACTGTTTTCCAATCCTCAATAGTCCACTGCTGGTGTTGCTGTGCCCACAGGAGACATGCTCTCTTGTTCTTCATTGATAACAAAGGTGCACGATGTGGCCATCGGCTGTTGTAGCCCATTCGCGACAAAGTGCGACTAGTGGTCCGTTGCGATATTTTGTTCTGCGCATCAAGGTTGTATTCTGACGTGATGTGCGACATTGTGGCCCGTCTGTTTGCTTGCACAATTGTAGCCATCCTCCTCTGAACTCTCTCATCAATAAGCGATTTTCTTCCACACGAGTGCCTTGAGAGGATGTTTTCTGTTCGTTACACCATTCTGGATACACCCTTGAAACTGTGGTGCGTGAAAAGTTCAGGAGAACTGCCGTTTCAGAGATGCTCTGTCCAGCACGTCTTGCACCTACTACCATGCCACGTTCGAAGTCCGTTAGATCACTCCTTTTCCCCATTCTTGCTATGGTTTGTACGCTTAACTGACACTAGAAAAGTTGTTCTGTTGCAATTATATCCACAACTGTGGTCATGTGACTTGCAACGTTGTGGGACAAACCATTTGTGCACAGCAGGGGTGTACCCAATAAAGTGGCAGCACAGTGTATATGAGGAACACTCATAAAAACATACTAGTGTGCTCCTATGGGTTGGGTTAGGTTATGAATCTATTCGCGATCCGCATTGATAGGGCGGCCAAATATCTCTAGCACGCAGGCGGCTAACAGTCCAAAACCGGCCCTGCATCAGTATCATGGCAGCCAGTGCTATGTTGCCATTTTTGAATAAAGTCCCTCTGTACCGTTCGTTTCCGTTGTTGTGTCGGTGTTGTTTCCTTCATCATTTCTATACCTCACGAGGTTCCTTTGGTATGCTTTTCCCATATCCAGGCCACTCCTATGAGAAGCTACAGGTGAAAACCTGACTGGTCCTTAAATTTTGCACACCATTGTATAATATACATTATATATTATGATATACACTGAGTTGGATTTGCATTAGCAACACCTACCGAATACTTTGTAGGGTCACTTTTAGCCCGTAATACAACTCGTACACATCTTAGCATGGACTCCACAAAGTGTTGCAGGGTGTCCTGTAGTAGTACTACCGATAGGTTGCACAATGTATCCAGTAATGCTGCACACCGTCAGGTGGGTGGTCGTAGCATCCAATGTCCTTTTCCGATAGATCTCAAACATGCGTGCTCAATTTCGTTGAGATCTAATGAGTTAAATGGGCAACCATGGGAGGACAGAGACTCCATTGTCGTGTTTCTGAAACCAGTTAGCAACCTGCTGAGCCTTTTAGCATGATTCGTTGTCTAAATGTCTAATGGATAGTCTAAATATACTGTGATCGTGAAAGAGTATAGTTGGTCGGCGACGATAGAAAGGTGGACGTTCCCATCGAGTCTTTGATTAACGGTGATCCAGTACTCAAACCATAACATCACCGCTTCCAGCCTAAGAAGACCAACAGTGTATTCAGGTGGCGTGGCTTCATGTTGTTTTTTTCCAAATGTGGATACAGTATGCTCATTAGCACGATAGAGTTGGAAACGGGATTCATCGGACCAGGCGAGAGATTTACATATGTTGTTGGTCCAGTGTGGGTGTTGACGTGGCCATGCAAGGCGCAGTTACTTATGTCTCGCAGTGAGCATGCAATATGTGATTCGTTATTCTAACAGATGGGGCTTAAATGCATCGGAAACAGTCAACGAGATGAATGAAGCGTATGGTAATTGAGTGCCATGGTAGGACGGCCATATTCCGGTGTGACCGAACTTTCTGGTGTGAAGTGGTGTCTCCATCAAGAAAATGCCAGGCCCCATACGGCTAATATTGTGCTGGCAATGATCACTGCCATAGGTACCGAGGCTCTGACACCCCCCTCTTATTCATCGGATTTAGCCCCGTGAGATTTCTTCATGTTTCCACGTCTGAAGAAAGCTCTTAAAGGCAAGCATTCCGCGTCTGACACAACGATGCTTAGAGCCACCAATGGAAGCACTTCCCAGTTTTGCGAAAAATCGCTTGCGAGATGCATTTAATGCGTGGGTACGACGGTGGCGAAAGTGTATAAAGTTCAAGAGAGAATATTTGAAGAAGAAGTCCACAGAAGATTCAGATGATGACAATTAAGATAAGATCTTGCACCAGTCCGCGAGTCTGCGCGGGTAGCACCGGGTGGAAAAGGCCCCTGCTGAATCCCGTCGATGACACGAGGAACTTTAATGGGCTTTTTTCACTCCGTAGCTGAGTTAGTCGGCCTCAGGCGTAGACAGCAAAGTTCCCCCCCCCCCCTTCAGAAACTGGGGATTTTTCGTCCAGCAAAACAGGCAAATCGACCAGAGAACGCACGCAATTTAAGACACAGTTACTCAAGTCACTTGAAGTAAAAAGACTCATATTCACAGCATAACTAAGTAGTGTTTGCTATTGAACTCAATGGAGTTTTTCCGTATCTCGCGGCATGCTCGCAAAGATTCGAGACATACCAGAGCGCCCGAGCACACCGGAGCGCCCGTTTCATCAAACATTAATTCCACTGCGCCAAGTACCAAACCGAGTTTGCTCATATCTATGTACAAAAAGAGGATATGCCTGACGTGTACAACGACTTTATATAGCTTTCATAGCTTCAGGCTTTTGCCCTAGACTTAATTGTGTCTATTTTAAATACATAATAAATTCATTTTAATATATATTAAATATACAAGTTAATTATGTTAATGCCCTGGTATTAATTGCCATGATGTGGAATTTGTAGTTATGCGGTAAATTTAAAAATAAAGATTATTTATTTACTTTATTTCAATTCCGCTGCCGTTTGTTGCTGGAATCACTTACGCTATGCGCTTTTCTTTTTCTTTCTTTTCTTCTTTTTTTTTATATGCTGCATGCGAATGATTTCGCACGCTCATGATGCATACTGCCATCTGTCGTTAAGCTTACAGATCAACCAAATTAAATGTTGTTCCCTCAAATATAACCAGGGATACATGTAATGTGTGGTTTCAGAAACTTTAAAATAATACAGATTCAATAGTTATTATTAATTTCGAAGTACAATTATTAATTCTCAATAGTCATTATTAATTCTCGAAGTACATTTTCACTCTAGACGCGCTTTTTTTTTTTCCTTTTGTCTATGCTTCTACCTACCAGTTAGGCTTACTTTGAAGGTATCTGCCAGAAAAACTATAACAGTTCATTGTACGCGCACTTTTTTCTTTTCTTTCTTTCTTTTTTTTTTTTTTTTTTTTTTGTATTGTTCTGTGACAAAAAAGAGAAGGTAAAAAAAAAAGCGGAAAAAAACTGCCTCTCTCATTTAGACATGATTGAAAACGAAGAATGAGAATGGGAGTTCCAAACAGTAAATGAATGAACATTGCCAACAATCTCAGTTATGCTTTTGGATTTTTATTTTTATTTTTAGAATCGTTTACAGTGCGTAAAAATTCTTCGCGATTCATATCTGATGATACAAATATGAACCCAGATATAAAAATAACAAAAATAACGCAGAAAGGTTTCAGTGAGTTCGATTTCAGCCTTCAAAAAAAAAAAAAAAAAACCCCTAAAAAAGCTTAGTCAGTAAGAGCAGAAAATTTATTTATGCGACAACCGGTGACCGAGTTAGCCGAAATCGGACAGGGACATGTTTTTAGTTCTGAAAAACAACCCAGCTGTCACAGAAAACACATAATATAATATCAATTTACAGACGTAATATATTGATCCCTTCTGACCTTAGTTTACTTGGAGATTTCCAAAGTAGCCTATTTGACCTTCTCCAACACCCAAACCACACGCAGAGATATATATAGTCCAACGGAAAGGTCCTCGTGGGTGGCACAGTTAGTATAATGACTGTCCTCCCCACACTGGGTGCAGAAGACCTGAGTTCGAATCCCGTTATTGACGAGAGGAATTTTTATGAGCCTCTTCCGCTACTGAGACCGACTAAATCACCAACGTTGTGGCTGAGTTAGTTGGTCTCAGGCGGAGGTAGAATGGTTTTTATCTCCCGGAAGCTTGGGTTTTTCGTCAGCAAACAGCAACTCGACCACAGAACACATGCAATTTACAGACAGCAAATCAACCACAGAAAACAAGCAATTTACATATATATTATCATATACGGTCCAAACGTCTAGATTTTGTTAAAAAAAAACATTTTTTTTTTACTTTTCGCATCTTTCTCAACGAAGAAAGGTACCGTATTTTCCAGACCATAAGATGCTCTTTTCCTCTACAATATTGCTTAAAATTATCCTGCGTCTTATGGTATGAAGTTATATTAGGCACACGTAGTCATTATTTTATCTTTACCCGTGGTTAGCTACAGTATGGTCAATGCATCCAGGTGACTCTTTTATTGTGCGACCGATGGATAACACATAATAGGTAAACAAAAATAAGGACGGTTGCTATTAGTTAGCTATTACGTTGTAGAGCAGATATCATCTTTTAAGGCACAAAGGGTGATATTGTTGTACATTTTGGCACTAATGATATTAAGATAAGAGCTTTGTCAATCAATTCGGCCCTGGACAGATTGTGCAAGGCTCATGGGAGAGAATTTTTTCAGCGTGGTCTGTGCTTGTTAACAGGAGAGATTGTTTCTTCAGGGATGGGATACACTTAAATAGAAGGAGTGCAAGAATATTTTCTGATGCTATCGAGACAATGATTGGTGGATCGGAAAACTGCTAGCTTGGGGGAGTCAGACTAATAAATTAACAGTAGTCACAGGCAGAGGTGAAAGTGATTCTTGCACTGCTTCTATAGGAATAAGCAGCAGCCTGGAAAGCAAGATGCTTCGGATTTCAAGGACTGCTGGGAGTCATCATGGAACAAGTAAATACATGGGCTGTGTTAGGGTAGCTAAGAGGAAGAACAGGTGCATGTATACTTGCATGTACACCAATGCTAGGAGTATAGTAAATAAATTTGATGAATTTGAAATGCTGGTCAAGACATCAAAGGCAGATATTGTTGGGATATCAGAGACATGGTGTCACACGGATATAATGAATGCAAAATTGGAATTTGGGGAGTACAGAAAGGATACAGAGAACAGGAAGGGAGAAGGGGTTATGCTGTCAGTAAAGAAACACATGAATTCAAGGAAGTGCATCCAGTTGACATGGGTGGACAGTGCAATACTGAGTCAGTTTGGTGAGACAAGCATTGGAAAAAAAAATTGAGATTAGGAGTGTGTTATAGGCCTAATGACTCTGATGAGTACAACGAACAGCAGTACAGAGAAATAGAGTGGGCCAGTAAATCAGATTGTCTTATAATGGGGGATTTAACTTCCCAGATATTGAGTAGAACTTGTGTGTTGTTAACTCCCACACTACCAAGACTTTTGTAGATTTATTGGATGATTGTCTTATACAGCAACATGTTCGAGAGGCAACCAGAGGGAGTAATACTCTGATCTCATTATCATCAGTGATTATTCATGCATTAATAATCTGAAGATAGAGAAACCACTGGGTGGAACTGATCACATGTACCGATGTAGGATTTACTCACAGATGAGTAAATCCCACGTTAGTGGGACCAACTGATGATGTTACCAAGAGCAAATTCTAAATGGGAAGCATTCAAGGAATTAATCTTGGAAGCTACTAGGCTTTTCACACCAACTAAGAAATACTGTTCAAGATTTAGGCCTAAATGGATATCAGATGAGTTAATGAGACTCGTGGCAGAGAAGAAAAATGCATGGGATGCATATAAATTATCAGGAGACACAGATGCCTATGATAGATATAAGATAGTATGTAATCAAGTCACAAAGAGGTTAGGCAAGCAAAGGCAGATTATAAGAAATCTTTGGCAAAAAGAAAAACAACAAAGACTTCTTTACTTGTGTAAGCTCTAGAAAGGGATGAATCAGATTGGTCTACTTGATATCGATGGTTCGATTGTTGATGATTCGGTTCAGGTAGATGACAAAATGAGTGAGTATTTTGCATATTCATTCACACGTGAGAAATTTTCTAGGGAAGTGGAGGCCAGAAGCTTATCAAACTCTAATAGGGAGTTAAATGATTTTGTAAAACTGAGAGCAGAATGGAGGAGAAATTATTGAAGTTAAACATAAGAAAGGCACCTAGGGTAGATGGGATCTATCCAGTTATATTAAAGGAGTCAGCAAAGGACGTAGACAGGCCCTTAGCCATGATTGAGGCATCCTTGGACTCAGGGGAGGTCCCCATGGACTGGATATGTGCAAATGTATCCCCAATTCACAATGGTGAATCGGAAGGTGACACGACTAATTACAGACCAGTTAGTTTAACTTCTGTTCCGGGTAAAATAATGGCGTCGCTGATTAATTAAGCACTACAGGATCATGTAGACACGACTGCAGTTATAATCCAAATACATCAAGGGTTTCTTAAGGCGAAGTCTTGTCTGACCAATTTGATTTGATACTACGATGTGGTCACAAAGGAACTGTATGCAAAAATAATTTTCATATCGTATACTTGGATTTTAGGAAAGCTTTTGATACTGTTGCACATGGAAAACTACTGTACAGGCTAGAGCAGTATGGCATTAAGGACAAGTTGCTGCAATGGATAAAGGGACGGTTGAGTGAGAGAAGACAATGAGTGATAATCAATGGACACTGCCCTTCATAGACTATAGGGATGTCCCACAGGGGTTCGTGTTGGGCCCATTATTGTATTGTATATTGATCAATGATATTGATGAAGGTATATCAGGCTTAATGTCCATGTTTGTAGATTATACAAAGGTTTTAAGGGCTGTTAATGACAATAATGACAGTATGCTACTGCAACAGGATCTAGAAAAGTTTATTGCTACCCATATGCAAAGTACTGCATATGGGTAGCAATAAACCAAGAGAAACACACCAACCGTGTGGTACTGCACTCAGGGAGGTGGAGAATGAGAAACACCTAGGGGTAATTGTGCAGTCAGATATGAAGTTCTCTGAGCAGTGCAGACAGACTGCCAGGGCAACTCATGGGATTTTGTCAATGATATACAGGAATTTTGCTAGCAGGGAAAAGGAGGTAATCGTCCCTTTGTATTAGGCAATGGTCAGGCTAATACAAAGGGACGTCTTGAGTACTCTGTACACGTCTGGAGACCTCGTTTTAGGAAGGATATAGAGTTGCTAGAACGAGTACAGAGAAGGGCAACAAGATTGGTGAGAGGAACAAACAGGTTCTCATACCAAGAGAGGCTTAAATTCTGCTGGTTGCAGCATCTGGAGACTAGGCACCTCGCAGGTGCCTATGAGGTGATCTGATCGATCGCATCAGAATCGAGCCTGCTCAATTCTGATGTGATTACTCCTCTTTCTCAGATTATGAACCTGAGGGGGTATAAATTCAAATTGAGGAAAGACAGATGTAGAATAGATGTGCGGAAATTTGACTTTAGCCGGCGGGTAGTTGATTGCTGGAACAAACTTCCATCTGTCATTGTGGAAGTTGATAGCATGGGCGCCGGCAGCATGGTGCAAGGCGATGCATGTGCACCGCCTTGCACCACCTTTGCATTTCAAAGTAATACAAGATTTTTAATATTTTCATTAATTTATTGAAAAAGTGGTTTTTCTTTTTTTTTTTTTTTTTTTTTTTTTGGAGAATGCTGTATAAGCTTGCTTTCTTGCATCATATGCCTCTACTAATGCCAATGCTAATGTGAATTGGTGAAAAATTAGTGGCACTTAGTGAAACATGAGATAGTTGCCATGTCTTTTAAGAAATTTGAAAACAACAATGACCTTGAATGTCCTGAAGATTATAAACAGTCTTTGAAGAAAGTGAAAATTCAGACATAACATCATTAATGACGAGTATGACTGTAGCGACTACGCCTTTCTGGCATTACACGATGAGGATGCTTCGTTTAACAGTAACATTTTGTTTAGTAAGGGCTTCTTAACTTGTGTTTATAATATTATTAATATATATTACACTTTTTTTTTTCTAAAATTTGCCTTCTAAAACGTGTGTGGTCTTATTGTCAGGAAGAAATGATATTTTACATGACTACAAAAGCTACCTTTTGTACATGTTGTTCTAGTTTTCGAGATATATGCATGTTAATATTTATTAAATCTTATTCTAATAAAATCTAGAAAGTTGAAATTTAGTATTCTGACATCTTTTTAGATGAAACAGCAGAAAACATCTTAAGTCCAGTATTGTTAAATACAGGAATTTCAACTTTTATCTGAAAGTCATTTTACAATCAGTAAACTAGAGCAGTGTGCCAGAGGCAAATAAAAGTCCCCAAAGTCCAGATATTTGTAAAAAAGGGTGGAACTATTTGGACCATATGGTGTCTGTGTTTGAAATGTGCGTATTCTTATTTAAAATAATCACTGTGTACGCTATACGCGTAGTTGTGGCCTACCTCCCCTTGGTGTAGACGGATATTGGGCAGGCTTTCCAGGTGATCGCCTGCCTGGTGACAAAACGGCCAGAAACAACTAAACAACACACACACACACTGCATGAACATAATATTATACACATTTCTGGCCTTCTACAGTGCTCTGTAATCATCACAGTGTACAAAGGCGGAGTTGAACTGACGTTCAGGTGCCGTCCTACATAAGATACTATACATGTCTACATGTGCTATCTTCCAGCGAAGAATATAGCACAACAATTCAGTGAGGTGTCCCTTAAATTCATACACAGAATAATCACAAGTTTTGTGAAAACTTGTGATTATTCTGGATACCATAAATGAGTATTCAGAGCGTTTGATCCTCGTGGGTAGCACAGTTGTTATAATCCCTGTCCTTCTCAAATCTATTGGAAAAGATCTAAATTCGAATCCCGTCAACGATACGAAGAATTTTTATTGGTCCTTTTTTCACAATGTGGCTGAGGTAGTCGGTCTCAGGCGATGGTATCATGTTTTTTTTTTCTCCCAGAAACTAGACTTTTTCATCCAGCAAACAGCAAATCGACCACAGAACCCACTCAATTTACAGACATAATATATGGTCTAAATCACTGATGCGCCTAAAACCAACAACCAACGAACCTGAGAGTTTACATATCCAGTCAGATGAAATCAAGCCCTCACCAGAGAAGAAAGCCCAATACATCATCTTGTATTGTTCAAGGTTTAGGCCTACATGGTTGTCAGATGAACTAATGAGACATGTGGCAGAGAAGAAAAATGCATGGGATACATACAAATTAATGGGTGACATGGAAGCCTATGATAGATATAAGTTGGTCTGTAACCAAGTCACAAAGGAGATTAGGCAGGCAAAGGCAGACTATGAAAAATCCTTGGCAAAGGATGCAAAGAAAAACAGAAAAGAGTTTTTTACATACTTGAACTCGAAAAGGAAAGGGATGAATCAGATTGGTCCACTGGATATTGATGGTTCAACAGTTGAGGATCCTGCTCAGGTGGCTAACAATCTAAACGAGTATTTTGCATCTACATTCACGCATGAGGAGTTATTCAGGAAGGAGAATGATGTAGGTAAAGTAAACATTGGCAGTGAGCTGGATGATTTTGTAATAACTGAGAGGAAAGTGGAGGAGAGATTGTTGAGGATAAACATAAAAAAGGCACCTGGGGTGGATGGGATCTATCCAGTTATATTAAAGGAGGCAGCAAAGGAAGTATGCAAACCCCTAGCCATAATTATGAGAGCTTCTTTGGACTCAGGGGAGGTGCCCATAGACTGGAGATGTGCAAATGTAACCCCAATTCACAAAGGAGGATCAAAGGCTGACACAAGTAATTATAGACCTGTTAGTTTAACTTCTGTTCCAGGTAAATTAATGGAGGCACTGGTTAAAGAAGCACTGCAGGATCATCTAGACAAGAATTCAGTTATAGCTCAGACGCAGCATGGTTTTGTTAAGGGCAGGTCTTGCCTGACCAATTTGATTGGATACTATGATGTAGTCACAAAAGAACTGGATGCAGGGAATAACTTTGATATTATATATTTGGATCTTAGAAAGGCTTTTGATACTGTTGCACATGGAAGACTGCTGCACAAATTGGAGCAGTGTGGCATTGGAGGCAAATTGCTGCTATGGATAAGGGGATGGTTGAGTGGCAGAAGACAGAGAGTGGTAATCAATGGACACTGCTCAACGTGGACTAATGTTATTAGTGGAGTTCCTCAAGGTTCAGTGTTGGGTCCGTTGTTGTTTTCGGTGTTTATGAATGATATTGATGATGGGATATCAAGTTTAATGTCCAAGTTTGCAGATGATACAAAGGTTGGCAGGGTCGTTAAGGACAATACTGGCGCTATGCTGCTGCAACAGGATCTGGAAAGGTTGAACAGATGGGCTGAGAGGTGGCAAATGAGGTTTAACATCGACAAATGTAAAGTGCTGCATATGGGAAACAGTAACCCCAGAGCAACGTATCAACTCTGCGGTACTACACTGACAGTGGTGGAGAATGAAAAGGACCTGGGGGTAATTGTGCAGGCAGATATGAAGTTCTCTGAGCAGTGCAGACGAGCTGCAAGAGTAGCGCATGGTGTCTTGTCAATGATATACAGGAATTTTTCTAGCAGGGATAAGGAGGTGATTATTCCCTTGTATAAGGCAATGGTAAGGCCACATCTTGAGTACTGTATACAGGTCTGGAGGCCTCATTTCAAGAAGGATGTAGAGCTGCTGGAACGGGTACAGAAAAGGGCAACAAGATTAGTAAATGGAACAAAGGGTTGCTCTTACGAAGAAAGGCTTAAGTTTTGCAAATTACAGAGTCTGGAGACTAGGCACCGGCGAGGTGATCTGATAGAGGTGTATAAGGGTTTGAATGGTTTGAGCATGCTCAATGCCAATGGGATTCTTCATCTTTCTCAGAATAATCACCTCAGAGGGCATAAATTCAAATTGAGGAAGGACGGATGTCGGATAGATGTGCGGAAATTTGCCTTTGGCCAGCGGGTGGTTGGTTGGTGGAACCGACTTCCATCACTTGTTGTTGAAGTTGATAGCCTAAACAAATTTAAAGCTCAACTGGACAGGTATTTCGAACGAACGGAGGGGTGAAATGGGAGTGGTGTGTTTTTTTTTTTTTTTTTTTTTGGCTGATGCTGAATAAGCTTGCTTTCTTGCATCATATGCCTCTGCTAATGCTAATGCTAATGCTAATGCTAAGGGTTTTCATCCGCTGTTTACGGTTATCATTCGCAGTTAAGCTTCATTTTCCACCGTCTAATTGCAAAAGTTGCAAAAAATTGCAAAAGTTCACACTGACATGCACTTTGTGCAGATTGACATAATTTCGACATTGAAATTACCTTAAAAAAAATCGCTTGAGTAGTTTTAAACGACTCTGCTTTGAGGAAGTGTTCCACCAGGAATACATGCTCCTCCATGCTAATTTACTGTTCACACGGCGCATGCGAGTTCGTAGTTTTACTAAAACACAATGACAACATACATAAAATGATGTTATTTGTAAATTTCGTGTCTCTAGCACTCTTATATTCGAAATTATTCTCATTTTCATGGAGTCTCTTTAACACACACACACACACACACACACACACACACACACACACACACACACTATTAAATCCATTTATTTAACCAAATTGAAACTGATTCTAAGGTATAGAGTTAAAAGCATTTTATCAGAATAACACTATTCATTGGAAATTATATACGATAGCTATATTACATGCTTTCTATTAGTTGAATTTATTACGTTAATTAGGCTCCAGAATTTAAATCATATCACATAAAATGAAATAGGTTAGTTTTAACAAGGTTCTTAATATGTGCACAAATAGTCTTCTCAAATACTCTGCATAAATAATCTTCATATTCAAACCGAACCTTTCAAATGAATTTCTCCCTTGGAGGAACCGGATTTCGAATCTCTAAACCTACACCGACCTAGGCGTGGTCTGTGATGACAAAATGTCAGTTTATCAGCCACACTGATATGGTAACTGGAGGGCTCTCTTGGCTCAGGCGGGCTGCAAAACAGCAGTTGCTTTCAAACTTTGTTGGCTACTTGACCAATAATAGAGAGAGGTTAATGTTTTCTTTAATTTTATTTTCAGTTTCTGTTAACTGTGCCATTTTTGAGGATACTGAAATGCTTTATAGCATATATGGATACGTATCGCTGATATCTAGATCCGGGTTTATCAACCTTTTTGATAATAACACAGATCACTGTAAATCGTATTTTTATTTATTTTTCTGTTGACTTTGCTTCTTAGGCCGATAGTTCCAGGAAGAAACCGCGGACGTTATTATTAGATGTGCGTTAAGCACTAAAGAAACTATAAATTATCCGTCTGTAATGGTGTGTGTATTCTTCAGTGGGTTTGCTGTTTGTTGGAAACAAAACAGAGTTCCGAAAAAAAACAAACAAAAAAACATGCATCTCTCGCCTCAGACCGACTAACTGAACTACATTTAAAAGTTGATAAATATTCTTCGCGTCAACAACGGAATTCATATCCAGGCATTTTCCACCTTTCCTGAAAAGACTGTTTATATCCACTGTGCTACCCACGAGGGTTCAACTGGCGACATGATATGAAAGTTCTCTCCAATTCTATACATTATATTCAGTGTTGAATCCATTTACATATTGAACATCAATTCAAAGTTTTCTTTAGGGATTCTCTTAATCACAATTGCTTTATTGAGATTGACATCCAACAACTGTATTAGATGTTTTTAAGGGCGGAAGTAAGTCATCTCTTGTTATATCTAATGAACATGATGGATAAGTTGCCAATTCAGTGCTCATATCTTCAATCGTACTACAAATTATAATATTAGGGTACCCTGTAAATGATTACATCTACCCATATATTTATTTTGTCTGTAAATTGCGTGTGTTCTCTGGTCGATTTGCCTGTTTGCTGGACGAAAAACCCCCAGTTTCTGGGGGAAAATCTTGCTATCTACGCCTGAGACTGATAACTCAGCCACGGAGGGAAAAAAGCTCAGTACAGTTCCTCGCGTCATAGACGGGATTTAAACCCGGGACTTTTCCAGCCGGTGTGGTGAGGACGGTGACGATACCACTGTTCTACCTGCGCGGACTTCACCTTACTACAGAGATCTATCAATGATGGGCATCAACATTGTCGTGGTTGGTTGTAGTTGTTGTAGGGTTTTAGGCGCATCAGCAACTTAAGCCATATTGCGCCGTATATAATGTAGGTCTGTAAATTACGTGTGTTTTGTGGTCAATTTTCTTTGTTGGAAAAAAAAACTCTCGAATTTTCTGGAACTAACTCAGCCACATTGTGAAAAATACGGTATAAAATACCTATAAAAATTCCTCGCGTCATTGACGGGATTCGAACTCAGGCCTTTACACCCGGACACGGTGATTATACCAACTGAACTCTCCAGGAGGTCGGTGTTTTTGCGGATGACAGTCTGTTCCGATTCAGGTAATCTCAGGGTTCAAAATGAACGCCGTTCTGGTTACTCATAAGCATTGGTAATATCGTAAAATTTAGGTAGTTTTCTAAGATGGTATCTTAGACTATCAACATAATTCCTTCATTGAGATCTGGTCCATTTTTTGTGCCTCCATTTTCATTGGATTTTGAAAATCTCTAGGTCTAGGAGTATGGTTCGTCCTGTAGATTTATGTCAATCTCAAAACCATTTATACTGCCTGAATACTTATTCTAGTTATATAAATCTTCCTTAAATGCTACATATACTAAGAGAACACAAAATTTAATGGCAGCTTCTTGCTCAAACTTCAGATCAATTTCTGATATTGTAAATAAGTGGGCACTCAGCAGTCTCTTCCTTATAATTGGCTTGAGCCTGGCTCTTGAACACATGCTCGTGCTTATATCACAATTAGGGACTTCAGATGTCAAACTCTTCTTTTCGCAATACTGCCAGGAGCTCTTCCCAAGAAGAAGATCCCTACCGCTGGAAAGAACGTACACCTGATTAACTCGTCTTGCCCAAATTCAAGCTGGACTGTCAACGACTACCATCGTTATTGGGATGGGACCTCTCTTCCATGAATGACAACACTGTTTTGGACCTTTCTGATTTAGACTCTTTACAAATTGTGATATTATGCAGCTCTGCTGACCCAGTGACCAAATGGACAGAAGCCCTGAAACCGCCCCCAAATCAGACTGCAGTGAACATTCATCTCTAATTTTGACTTAACAAAAGGGACAACTCCGGGGTGAGACCCGTACTAGTGACACAGTCTAGTGATAACCACACACTTGACGACCAGACCTGAAAGCTCCGAACTCGTAGTGACAAGTATACATCGGGTGGGACACATTACGTACAGTCCCAAGTGTGACAGCCTTGCCAGACTCTGAAAAAAAAAAAAAAAAGAAAGACAATATGGGACGGGACCCTCGTCCCAGCTATGACATTCCAAAGCACAGCTCAGCTGCTGCCATTAAGCTTTCTTTGCCACGCACCCTTGCGTCGTTCTTTTTCTCCTCCATCCAGGCAGGGGGGGAGGTTTCTCCCTTGCCATCCTTCTTTTCCTCTGGTGGGGCATTGGCCTGCTCCACTGATTTGGGGGTCATCTTCTCTATGAACCCCTTATCTCTGTCTTTTCCCCCCAACCTTCAGTCTCCCTCCCCCTTCTCTAACTAATAACCAGCGTCTGAACCATCTCTAAATTGCCTGAGCCCTACACCCAAAAACTTAATAACATCAGTTGCATAATCAGTAATCCTTTGGCTGACCCCTATCTGTAGCGTTTTTTTTTTTTTAGGTCCTAGCCACTGAAATCTCAGAAAATTAGGTGGCAGGACCTGCCAGAGTAAATAACTATAATACTGGTGTACCTGGTCTGCCTCCACGGGGCAGAGTGTAGACAATGTTGGAACCCATTAGGGGCCCAGCGGCTAAATGATCAGAGGAACAACGGTACACGAGACTACACATATACAAAACCCATACACTTTTAAATCTCTGGCATTGACAGTGCCGTTTAACACTAAACCCACTCTACACTCTGTCAAAGTCATCAACTTCTACATTAAGCCGTTTTGTGCAGAGAGCATCAATCTCTTCAGTTTCCAAACGCATCTTGTATATAGTAACACCCAGAAAATTATTATTTTTTCTGAAATCGAGTGAATTCGAATCTATAAACAATAGTTCCTTACAACAGTGTCACTGATTACTTTTGTCCAATGATATTAAAGTTGTTGAGACTAATTGAACAGTCTTTGGCACTTTCTTAACACCTGTTTCTCTACATCTTTCTCATGCACTTGATTGTGTTTGTTTGAATCCTCTAACTCTAACTACACTAGTGTGCAAAATTTAAGGACCAGTCAGGTTTTCACCTGTAGCTTCCCATAGAAGTGGCCTGGATATGGGAAAAGCATACCAAAGGAACCTCGTGAGGTACAGAAATGATGACGGAAACAAACACCGACACAACAATGGAAACAAAACGTTACAGAGGGTCTTTATTCAAAAATGGTAACGTAGCACTGGCTGCCATGATACAGCTGCATTACTGCCAAAGATGGAACAAAGGGAAGAGATGGTCTTCGGTAGGAGATATGGCCACCCCTAATGTCGATGCAGGCTTTGCACCGCCTGTCCATACTAAGAACAATGTTGATAAGTTCTTGTGGTAACATCGTTCATTCCTCTGTCAGCACAATCTTCAGCTGGTTTAACATTTTCTGGTGGGTGTGGACCTGCCGCTAGCCGTCTCCCCAGAGCGTCCGATATGTATTCGATGGGATTTAGATCAATGAAACGGGCAGACCAATCCATACGAACAATGTCCTCACTTTCCAAAAGCATATCAACAGCTGCAGTGCGATGGGGTGTGGCGTTATCAGCCATAAATACGAACCAATGGCACCAATTTCGGGGCTAATGACACCTCGGAACAGACATACATGGGAAAGGATTACCTCAGTACAGTAGCGTGCACCAGTTACAGTACCGCCTTCCAGTATCTGGAGTTGTGTACGTCCATTCAAGATAACGCTTCCCCAGACGAGAACACCTCGACCGCCATATCGATCCCTTTCAGTGATGTTTGCGGGATGATTACGTGTGCCAACCTCTCGCCAGATCAGCTGACGTCCAGAATCGCGGCTGAGACTGAATCTACTCTCATCAGTAAAGAGAACCTTACCCCATTGCGCTGCTGTCCAGTCCTTGTGTTCGATGCACCACTGTAAACGGTGTCTCCGATGGGCAGGTGTTAAAGGGATACAGCACACTGGCCGTCGGGCAAACCGTCCACCTTTGTGGATTCGCCTGGCCACAATGAACCGCGATATCCTACGTCCTGTGCTGGTTTGCAATGGATCCCGCTGTCTGGTGTCGGTCCCTCTTGGCCTGTAGGAGTATATAGCGGGCATCACTGGGAGTTATTTTTAGTGGACGACCACCACTGGTCCTTCGAACAACTGTACCTGTCGTTCTGAAGGCCGACCACGCACGTGAGATGATGCTATGGCCGATACCGAACTCTGCAGTCGCACTTCGACCTTCCCCGAGCTTCCCAATTATTCAACCCCGGGTAAAGTCATCCAGATGTTGTCTACTTGCCATTTCGTTGTCTGTAGCACTGTATGAAGCCAATCGAACGTCTGTAACAATCGCGCTCACCATTCAGTAATTTGCACATAACTGCTGCTTTTATCTGTTTATGTGAGCCCTCTCATCACGATTCAAATTTTTGCAGGTGCAACAGTTTTCTACTGAACTGCCACAGTTATGCAAATTGTCACAGACTGTTTCGTATGATTTTGTGGTTGCAACCTATAGAAATAGTGTTGGTCCTTAAGTTTTGCACACCAGTGTAGCTTTTACTATCTGGAATAGACAATGGCTGTCGTTTTGCACTAGAGAAAAATTACTCAGATTTTTGCCCCCTTTTCATTCAGCATCATTGGGATGGGCTGAAAACCGGTAACCTCCCCCACTGGTTGCGCCCCTGATTAACCTGTCCTATAGGTGCACTTCGTTGATTTACAGCTTAAAGTAGCATCATCGTTCACACTTACTTGCGCAAGTTCATAGCGATGGCTGAAACCTCAAGTCGAATGCTATTCATGAAAAACTAAAGAAATAATTATATGTGGCACATTATCTTTCAAATGTCCCCATGGACAAAAGTCTTCAGGAGTTTAGTCCGACGAATGTGGGGAACTTGGAACTTCCTCTTGATTATTTGATCAGGTGTAAATGTTTCACCTCCACACATCGGGTAGAAAAGACCTCATTTCAAATTTCGTCAATGACGCGAGAAATTAATTGGTCTTTTGTCAAACCGTGGCTGAGTTAGTCGATCTCATGTGAGGGTTGAATGTATTTTTCTTCCGGGAACGGTTTTTAGTCCAGCAAACAGCAAATCGACCACAGCACGAACGAAATACAGACGTATTGTACACGGCGAAATGAGGCTTAAGTTACTGATGTGCCTAAAATCCTACTAATTACTAGTTTCACATAGCAGAAAAGAAATTGATAGAGTATATGAGGTGGTGGTGGTCCGTCATGCTTTGTAGACTATTGATTGGAGTACTAGCGCTCTCGTAAACGCGGTATGAGGTTCCCTTCTGACAGGGATTTATAGTGTTGTCCTATAATGTTTGTGATATCCATCCTATTGGAAGTGAGCCTTTCAGAATATATGGTCCAAGGATAAATAAAAAAGAAAACATTAAACGTCACCTTTGAAGAATTCACTGGGGCTTCTTACAACTAATGTGGATGATTTGAGAGCCTTAGGCAAAAGCGTGAGTGCCCATTGCCCGATTCCACGATATCCACATATGAATATCGTGGGATGATATGCACGCATATCCACAAACGATATGCGTGCAGCTGCCTGGTTGAAACTTATGTTCTCTAGTTTCCAATGTAAAGACGCCGGTCACCCCTCTCTTATGCAGCAGTGTAAGAGAGGGGTGACCGCATAGCCTGCAAAGACTGTGACAGCTGCTACATAGGAGAGACCTCGAGACGTCTTCAAGACCGCCTTGCACAACACGACAGAGCGATTCGCCTTGCTGAGACCGACCAGTCCGGAATCGCGGAACACTTGTGGTCCACCCACCATGACTTCAATCCCAAGCGTGACAACGAAGTAATTGACCACTCCCGACACTTTCGCCACCGCCTCTGGTTAGAGTCTCTTAATATATTGTGTAATTCGAGAGCCATGAATCGCTGCAAAGTCATGAAACTACACCCCATCTTAGAGGCAACCGTTTTAAGTCAAGATGAGCGCTGGAGAAAAAACTACGCACGTCCATGCAGCAACAATGAACACTAGTTTAATAATTGATTGGCTTACTCCGTGCCCTCGCACGCCTCACTGCTCGCACAACTGTGTCCGTTAGAATAATTTTATCTCTAAAGTATCCATTTCTGTTGACAAAGAGGCACGTTCAGCCTCGAAAGCTATAAGTATATATATGTGATTAAAGATGTTTTATTTTACTGGTTATACGCCTAATTATTTGTTATCCTACGGATTCCAGTACAACAGGCCCATTTAATCACATATAACATGTCTGTAAATTGAATGTGTTCCATGGTGGACTTTCTGTTTGTTGGACGAAAAACTCAATTTTCTGGTAGGAAAAAAAACCATGCCCACGCTGGAGTCCCATTAACTCGGTCAAGTTGTGAAAAAGGCACATAAAAAGTCTTCACGTCATCGAAGGGATTCGAACTCAGGATCCATCCAGTGTAGGGAGGACGGTAATTACAATACCAACTGTGTCACACACGAGGACAATTGAAGTAGTAATAGTAGAGACAACTGACGCAAGCTTAACAGCATGAACCAAAATAAGAGCCAACACCTCCCATTTGACGATCCTCTGTAACACTCTCTTCAGTTATTCCTTGAATTTATTCAAGCTATCCATCTTCACATCATTAGATGAATGATGTGGAGATGGATAGTTTAGGTGGTTGATTGTTACAACAACCACCCTCTGGCTGAAGGAAAATTTCCTACATTCGACCTGCAACCATCCTTTCTTAGTTTGAATTTGTTCCCCCTCCCAACTTGTACAGTCTGATCAAGAAGGAGGATTCCATCAGCATTGAACTTATTCAATCCATTCAAATTCTTTCTTGGTAAGAGCACCCTTTTGTTATACTCACTAATTTACAGATATGCCAGCTCCAACTGAAAAAGCAAGGGTTTCGACCACGAAATATGGGGCGCAGAAAAGATGTTAGTGAGCGGCAAAAAGGAGTGATAGAATTTTTCATGTCTAAATGACACCCTGTTCAGAGTCATGCCGAGGGTGAGGTGAACGAGGCTCTTACCTCAGGTTAAAAGCTGAAAGGAGGGCCAAAAGAAAGATTAAATAATTGCCAACGTTTTCGATTTTATGCTTTGATTGTTTCAATCCATTTATCGTCTGCGCGCTCGTGCTATCTGAGACACTCCCATGGTTGTTGCCCTACTGGTTGTCATTTTTATAATCTCGACTTTAATTTTTGATTAAAGCGTGTACCAGAAATGTATTTTAAATAAGTCATATTTTTTTAATCTTTTAGGGGAGGGCGCAATTTTTCATTCTTGCCTCAGCTACTAAAATGGCTCGGCACGATCCTGAATTCCTGTTAACGAAGTAGCTGAATTTGCTGATGTTTCAGAGAAATAACTGTAATAACAGATTTTAAGGGATATGAGTCGGTAAATCGACCAGAAATTAGTGGCAGAATTGTGGTT
The DNA here is from genome assembly GCF_048544385.1 of Mastigoproctus giganteus. Taxonomy (NCBI): domain Eukaryota; kingdom Metazoa; phylum Arthropoda; class Arachnida; order Uropygi; family Thelyphonidae; genus Mastigoproctus; species Mastigoproctus giganteus. The sequence goes on along the minus strand of NC_143586.1, from coordinate 46,441,327 downwards.
GAAAGTCTGTGCTAATTAAACGAAAGACAATTTCAAACAAGAAAAGAATTTCTGCAAACAGTTAACCAAAGACTTCATCATCCCATTTCTGAGAGAACGCTGCGAGTCAACTGTTGTGCATTAAAAAGCCCGTTAATATCGGCTAAAATGCCTAAAAACTGGACCGTTGTTGATTGGAAAGCTGTGATATAGCCTGACGAATCCAAATTTTGCCTATACTCTAATAATGCCATGCTGACTTCCCAGGCTCACTTTGAGGATGTTGTAAACATTGTGAAGTGGGCACCCCTACTCAGAATACCAACCTGAATAAATCAGACTGGCTATACAAATATTCTGGGTGATCAGGTTGCACTTTTTGTCGAAATTTGAGGGTCGCTCATGATTTCGATACTTCTGTATACCGGGATCAGAACTATCTGGTTGACAGAGCCTCTACTATTTTAAACTGAAAAGAGGACCATGGAGGAATGATAGGGTATTTAAATTGGCCAGCCAAGTCAAGTATGGGACTCTCTTGAACAGAAAATGAAAACACAATAATAACAGTATCGACGAAACCCGAATGAATTTCTAGGGCAGTTGTTTTCCAAATCGCCCAATATTGATATAAACTATCCACTTCAACTATTGATATAGTTGAGGTAGTTGAATCCCTACCAACGAGATTCATAAAGTGATGCTTCCTAAAGGAGGGATTACACATTATTATTTTAAATATTACACAGGAGACAAATTATTTATCCGGTGTCTGTAAGCCTTAATTGCATCTATTACCCACTGTATTCTAAACACCTATGTAGTACCGCGTAGAACCCCTTTTGCCTACAACACACCAGCGAATTGCCTTAGTGTAGATTCGAGGTAATGGTCTCGTGGCTTACTGGCCAATGCACACTGGACAGCATCTTAAAATTTCTATAGGGTAAATGGGTCTAGTATCGGATGCCGGAGCCTTTCAATGTCGTCCTATGTATGTTCAATGGTGAAACCACTGAAGAAGGAGAAATCATCATTATGTTTCTCGAAGTAGTACGACAAGGTTTAAGCATGATGCCTGCTGCTATGATTCATGACTACACTCAGCTCTTATTTTTCTCATGGTGGTATATCTGTTGTCTCGTATAATCCTTTAACTCCTCTGCTACCTATGGATACAAACAATTGTTTTTCAGCAACAGTGTGTGTGTCAAAATATTATTTATTTTATTTTTTTGGCTTGCCTGCCATTCCTTGTTCATCGTTGCTACTATTATCTTTGGCCACTCCACTGTTTCATTTATAAGGCCGAGAACCATCTCATACACTATTCATAAGACTGTTGGTAAAAGTAAAGTATTAGTATTAAGATGGTAATACAATGCAAGGAAGTAATGCTTTTATAATATATGCCATGAAAAAGTGTCTAAATATTTATCTAATCTTCTTTTATATCTACGTAGAACAAGTTATTATTCGGTCTTAACAAGACCAGGCAATCACTTGATACAAAAGCTGATTATTCGTTGACTGAAAGCACATTTCCTTAGATGCAGTGTAAAATTATCTTTCCTGGCATTGTGTTGTTATTTTAATACTGACTTTGTTAAATAAAATTAATTATGTTTTTCCGGCAGACAAAAAATCGACCTCAGAACACACTCAATTTACATGTAATATACTATACAATATACACACAGCAATATGGCCTTCGTCGCTGATGCTCCTAAACCTACCACAACAAGAGAGAAGGTAATATAATTCAACATATAACAATGTAAAGCAGAGACATACACAGATCTGATGTAGCCAAACTTCCCAGGGACACCTCTCGTTTCGAAGTCATGAGTACACTAATAATTTTTATATACATTATTTACACAATGTTGCAAATACGGAAATAGCAAATACTGCAAATAGTGAAATTTTATCCCTAACATCTGTTTTGAACTTGATTTGAACAGTCTATAAATCTAGGTATGATGTGAATAAAAGCAAGGCTAACAAATAAAAAAAGTGCTGTTTGGTACTTCATTAAATTATTATGGACTAAACATATTTTAAATGTGGTAAATGGTTATAAAATTACGACCGCAAATTAACTCACCTTTGAACACAATCTGTTTTGTTTTTTGTTTTTGAATTGTTTGAATACCGCGGAGTTCTGTGTTGATCCACATTTTATTGTGAGCCTTTCGAATTTCTTATAGCATTGAACAACTTTTTGTGATAACAGATGGCGCAGTGAGCAAGACAAGCGTTGTGCTCATCCACGCTGAAGTGCAATTGGAGTGTATTGCAATGTGATGGCTTATGCTATATTAACAGAAGTATAACAAGAAGATGGAGATATACGACTACCTGTTGCTATTTCTGATAACTGATTGTACAGCCTTTATTTTTTTTAGTAGAACTGTTCAAGGAGTAGTTGTTTGTCGTTAACAGTTAGGGTTAGTTAAGAGAGGACTGACAGGTTTGATAGTTGTTTATATTTATCTTAAACGGCCAAATTTAGTTGCGAATGCGACAATTTCTGTGATAGTCTTGTTTACTTTGCTCTCGAAGATTAACTATAAAAATTGCTTTCGTAGACTTGTATTTAATTAAGAGGACAGCTACATAAAATGGAGAAATGCTTTGCCGGAATTATTGTGCTGAACCCAGATTAAAGCGGATTTTCAGCATTTCTTATTTTCTTGCCTTGTGCGCTGTACATATTGAAATGATGGTTGAGAATGAGAAGAAGCAGACTCGCAGTTACACGTAGAAAAAGCATTTTGAAATGTCAACGAACTCCATCCGGCTAACATCAAAGACTGTCAGATTTTGATTTATTGAACCTTTTACATTGTCACTCGAAACTGAAAGCTTCTCTCTCCTTCGATCTCCTCTCACTGTCACTTATTTGACTTTCAACGCCCGCATTATATAAGTCTGTAATTTTATATATGTATATCATTGCTATTTTTGCTTTGCAGATTTTCAAGTAATGTCAAGTGATAACGCGCCGCCTGCTTTACGTGTTTTCTAGGGGGAAGTGTTTATAAATAATAATGTGTCATGCTCGAGTTAGTTGAAATCGGGAGAATGACAACAGGTTTGCTAATGAAGTGCTTTTCATCTCTACAGAGAAATGCCATGCCTGTCAGAGGTTTTTGTACACATAGACCATGTCACATTTGGTGCTTTATTGCCATTGTATATATAATTTTGTGTGTGCCTTACGTTTGTCTTGCATATTCGTCTACTTGCCACAAAGAATGTGATTTATTTAACTGCAAGGAACTACTTGGATGCAAGGAATCAACTCTTGATCCCTGCGGATGTTGCAAAGTTTGTGTTCGTAAGGAAAACGAAGTGTGTGGTGGACTAAATTCATGGTCAGGAAGATGTGCGGAGGATCTCCTTTGTGTCATTTCTGTGGAGAGTGAGCATTTTGTTCTTGGAACAGAAGAAGGTATTTGTGAAGGTACGGTTTCATTTAATTTTTTAAGTGTATTGCATCATATTATATTGACTAGTATGGCAAAAATGTTGTTTTTTTTTTTTCTGTACTATTTAACCAGAAAATCAGAATATTAAATTGCTAATTCCAAATTTTTTTTACGCACCTAAAACGAAAATATACAGTAAACTGAAAATACTATAAAATTCGTTGTGCACCCATGTAGGTTCTATAACATGGTTAAAAAGCCTGTGTTTGTCTGATTGTAATATCAATGCAGATCAAAACCTTAACATATCACATATTATGCCAGTTATTGCTTATTGTTAATAAGCAATAACTGGCATGACAATAATGATTAATGACATGTCCACTTGCCTAATGTCTTTTTAACCATTTGACAGCTAGGCATTAAAGGTGCATTGCCCCCCCCCCCGTGCTTATGTTACCCTCAGCTTCTCATCTTTGAGTTATTTTGCACCTAGAGCTGCATTAGAGTCGGCCCTATTGTCATTATTGCATCTGTAATATATTCATTTTGTTTCAGATATGTAACAGTAGAGTTTGAAAAACTGCAGTTTACTTTTCTTTGAAAACTTATATTTTAAAAAAATTTAAAATTTTTAAACAAATATTAAAAAATTGTTTTCAGAATCTTTGAGGAAAAGACGAGACTAAAGAAAATGTGATTATGGAGTTATTAAATGAAAACATCTTTGAGTGAAATGGGAATGAGAATGTCTTGAAAGTATAGTATAATTGATGCATTTTAGGAAATTGAAACATTGAATGTTGGAATGGTTATTATGTTTATTATGGATTAACTCAGTGCTGCTCATTCTCTCACCTGCTATGCAATATATTTTTTCCAAATGCCTGAGTCACACATCCAGTGGTGAAATTACTATACCACCAGGTCTGCCACTGTGGGGCTGGGAGTCAGTGGGGCTCAATGGCTCTGATTTGTTTGGTTGTTAAAGACCATTGGGCAATCTAGAAAGGGTGGGCAGTATTTATAGTTTCACCACTACACTTAATGTATTTTCTGATGTAGAAGTAGCATCACTGTAAGTTCACCCCACTGAATTTGAATGCAGAAAACTTGAAAATGAGTTGATCTGTATTTTTCGGACAGTGAATTTTTCAGAAATAATAAAATATCAAGAATTAAAAAGCCCCTCTTAAATCTACTTGGTTGAGAAGCATTATAAATTTGTCTAAATGCACCTTAGTTAATAAAAATATCTGTACATATTGCCAGTCATTTCTTCTGTTTCATGTTGGACTAAGTTGCTTAATAAACTTGCTTTCTTGCATCATATGCCTCTACTAATGCTAAGTTACACGTATTGATTGGTCAGTAGTTTCTGTAAGTATGCTAAGAATAATAATAAAATTTTGAGGCTGCATAGAATTATGTATATTTTATTTATGATGTTAAAATTCTTCTGACACATAGTGGTGAGATTTTATTTATTACCTAGTTTGTTAAATGCTTTTGAAACAGATAAAATTTTAAGTTAAAATGAGTTCCAGAAGTTTCTTTTAACCATATATTTAATGTAGCAAAATATTTTGTAGGTGGTATCTGCTATTTTCAGTCAGTGTATGAATGAAGGCATCTACAAATTATTTTTCCTCTGCACTTCTCTACAGGGCTAGCTGTGCCCTTGGGGTAGTCTGTTGTCAATGTTAATAAATGTCTAGCAATGAAATCTGTACACTGCAACCCCCCCAACATTTTTGTTGTTGAATTGAAAACTTTTTTATTCATTAGGATTTACCTAATATATCCCATTCCTCGCTTCCTTGAAATTTATTAAGCTGTATCTATTTTTCTCTCGTATTATATCCCTCCCCCTTATCCATTAATTTTTTTGGCTTATCATCCTGCAGAAAGGTAGATCCAGTTTGTTTGTGGGATGAAAATTTCTAGAAAAATATACTCTGCCCTACCTTTGATATCTGGACACCCTTCCGTTGATCATGTCCTGCTCAAGCACCATGTATCAGACACAACTATAAATATGCCCATAGGCCTTCCAACTGTATGGTTTTGTATAATGCCTGCTGGACTGTAGACCAGTGGAGGGCTGTGCATTAGATTGACAAGTCATGGTCTGCCAGACCAGCATTTGTGCCTGGGTGTGACAGGGTGCCTGGAGAAAGCTATCTGCCAAACTGTATTGTCCTGACAATGAAATTTGGCAGAGATTTGGCTATGTACAAAAGGACCATTGGTTCTTTTGTACATAGCCACATTATGCTAAGGTCGATCTAGACATTCTGGACAATAATGCATTACCTATGTTATGGCAGCATGTCAGGGAAGGTCCATACCTGTATCAGCAGGACAGAGTTCCATGCCATACTGTTTGTATTGTGACCGACTGGTTTCAGGACATTAATACCAAAACGTTGGACTGGCCAGCCCAGAACTCTAATTTCAGTCCTGCAGAGAACCTCTAGGATGAACTGGATCATTAGGTACATGTGAAGAGAAGAGACTGCCCAAAAAACAGAACTGAACTGGTAGTCACTTTGAGGGCTGAATGATGGAAAATATCGGGAGACGTTTACAAAAAACTGATGGAGAGTGTTCAGTGGAGACTAGAGGCTGTCATAAAGGTTTCAGCACACTTTGTTTTCCTTTAAATAAAATTTATTTGTAGATATGCAGGTGTTCAAATTATAATAATAAGGCAGTTTATGATTGGTACAGTGACCACCCCACCATTATAAAATAGTCCTTCCATCCATCCACATATTTATTAGCAATATATATATATATATTTTTTTTTTTAACATCTATATATGCTCCAAAATTATACTTCAGTTTACTGTGTTAGGTGTCAATACAGTAAATTGAGATAAAAATGGAAAATAGTGTCCTAAATGTTGTTGTGTGAAAGGCATACTTGGGATATTCTAGCCTAGGTGACAACCATTTTTGCAAGACATAGCCGATGTTTTTTTTTTTTTTTTTAAACTTAAGAATGAACTCCGAAGTTGAGTTCAAATCATTGTTAGAACAAGTTTGTCAGAATGGTAACATTGTCTGATTTTTTTTAAATGTGGTTTTTAGGTCTAAATTTTTTAATGTAATCATTAAGAAAAATAGAAAATTAACAGTGTGCTTCTATGCTCCTCTAGCCAGATGGAGTATAGAAGCTTGCTGTTAAAGAATATATAATTTTTTTTGGCATCTAATGTAAGCTTATCAAATGTACCTAGCAGGACTCTTCATGGGGACACACACACCAGCATATAAATTTTAAAATGCACTACCCTGTTATTGCTGAAAGTTTATTATTATGAAAGTAAATTGTCACCCTTAAGAGAGCTGGCTTAAAGGGTTGCAGTTCCCTAAGCCACCTTTGCTTTGGAATTCATGCCCCCACCTTTTTATATGAGCTTAAAAAAGGTTTTTCAGTTCAAAAATAAAATATAAATTTTATGATATAATTTATTAATTTAACTTTAATAAACAAGTATCATTAATTATTACATACTCATCAAATATTAACTTTTCCTTGTCTTAGCAGTTGCAGATCTTTGGATCATTTCATCTAGGTCTAACTTAACTTGGCACTGGTATGTTTCAATTTATAAGGGTGCCAGTCTCTCCAAGTGATCTTGTGCCATCATGGAAGTGCATTATGGCCACAGAAGCCAATGCACTAACAAACAAACAGCCATCATGGAATGAAAAAAAATTATGATTAAATTTATCGTTAAAAAGCTCTGTTCTGCATTGGCCATTGTTCTGATACTGGCAGCAGCATTACAAGAATTCTCTGTGCCATGAAAAGATTTGCCTCTGATGCCATTAAATTGTTTGAACACATGAATTGCAAGATTTTCAGTAGTTTTTTTTTATGAAAACCCCAAACATGAAAGGTATCAAAACCTATAGTACTTAGTACCGTGCATGGGTTGAAGGAGAAGTATGGGGGGAGGGGGGGGATGCCGGAAACTTTGCTCTAGCGACTAAACATGGGTTTCACCACTTCAAGCCTCCAATAAGCAAAGTGGTGGTATTTCACCGGTTGATGAAAGTCATCTACCACCTACTAGTGAATAACTGTCTTCATAATGGTTTTGCAAATACTTTAATTCTTCATAAAAATACCTAATTTCTGTGGAATAATTCAAATTACAGTATATAGAAATTGGAATTAATCATTACACTTTATGATCAACTCTAATCTCTCTTTCCATGATTGGATTTCATTGTGTGAAATGTTGAAAAAGTGGATCCTAAAATTTCCTTCTCTGTCATTCCAACTTTATCTTCATGGTCATTATCAAACATTCTTTTTTGGGGGTGAATTCTTTTTTGCTCAAAATGTAGGTTCAGTTCAGTTGCCAACTTTTTAGAAGGTACTTGTATTTATACATCTTCTGTTCTACAGTTTTTATGCTATTCAATTGATTTTGAAAGCAGGGAGATAGCTTGTGATATATTCAAATTGTTTTGCTGGCAATGTTATTCTTTTTTTAACTGTTCACTTGTTTCTTGTTAGTGATATATATACACCTAATTCTGTTTTTACACGATAGATACGTTCCTGAAAAATACGTGTAAAAAAAATTCGTGTAAAAAAAAGACATTGTATTATATAATAAAAGACATAAAAAAGACATGGAAGAAAAGAAGATTGGTTCCGGATCTAAAAAAATCAGTAAAAATAATTAAAAAAAAACACATCAAAATATTCGTTTTAAGCTTATTATTTTATTTAAACAAAATACACATGTAATAATATGTAATTAAAATGTATTAAAATAAATTTGTATGCATATGAAATGAAAAAAAATTCTTCATGAACAAAAAAAATCTGTTTTACACATAACAAGATTTTATTCATTTTCACTTTCTGATAATAAACGGTGCATATGTTTGCGTACGACTGGAATATCACTGCCATCACTAGAAATGTTGTGGACATCGTCTTCTTCCTCTATTAATGAAATTCTTTCTGTGATCTCTTGAGCAAAATCAGCACGAGTCTCCTCTGGTGCTGATGTTTCATGTTTTACGAACGAATTCAGTTATTAATCGTTGTGTTCGTGTTTTGGTTAGGCCGTTATATAATTCTCTGTAAGAGGCTGTCAACAACTTCAGTTCACGTTGAAACTTCCCAGCGCGTTCCTTATTAGGGTCATTTTTGACAAAATGATTACCTAATTTTCTGGCCAGTTCCAGACCTTCTTTTATTAAATCTGCATTTAGAACAGGATCATTTTCTTCATTATCACTACGTTCTGTGGGATAAGGAGTCCCAAGGACAACCTCTAATATTTCATCTTTGCTTAGGGCTTTGTCGGTTAACAATTCATCAATATCTTCAAACGATAGATCATCGAATCCTTCTCCACCAATTTTGTGTGCCATTGTAATGATGTTGGGAAATTCGGTCGTATTAGGGATGATGGGATCTTTGCTTTTTACACATTGTGGCCAAACCGCTTTCCAACACGCATTTAAAGTTGCTGGTTTTAATTCAGTTAACGCTAATCCAACTTGATTGATACAATCCATAATTGAGAATTTCTTCCACACATCAATGATTGTTAGTGTTTCATCATTCAGTTTGTCCAAAACGTGTTGGAATGTTCGTTTTACGTAGTGTGTTTTAATTGTTGCAATTATACCTTGGTCTAGCGGTTGTATCAAAGATGTAGTGTTAGGTGGCAGAAATAAAATTTGTACGTTTGGGTGTTCCAAGACAGGATGGCCGGGTGCATTGTCAAGAATCAGAAGAACTTTAAATTCGAGACCTTTCAAATTCATATAACGTCTGACTTCTGGGACGAAACATTTGTTGAACCATTCTGTAAAAATAGTAGTGGTCACCCAGGCCTTCTTGTTTGCCATCCAGTGAACAGGCAGTTTATTGATATCTACACCTTTCATTGAACGTGGGTTTAGGGCTCGATTTACCAGCAGTGGTTTCAACATACGATCTCCTGAAGCGTTGGAGGAAAATAATAAGGTCACGCGATCCTTAGCTACCTTAAAACCACCAGCAGTTTTCTGCGATTTGGCTACATACGTTCTGTTGCATTCGTTTCCAGAAGAAACCAGTTTCATCTGCATTCCACACTTGATCAGGAGTGTATCCTCCATCTTCAATAATTTTTGCAAGTTCCTGCTGGAATACTTTAGCAGCCGATTCATCTGCAGATGCAGTTTCACCTTTAATTTTTATATTATGAAGACCATTCCTTTTAAGAAACCCTGTCATCCAACCTGTACTCGCAGAAAATTCATACTTTCTGTTTAACTGAGATGAAATGCTTGGCTCCTTTTCTTTAATCTGTCTGTAAATTCTTAGTGCTGTTTGCTTGATGGCATTTCCATCTACTGGTACTCTTTTTTGTGACTGATCTTCTATCCATATTACCAGAGCCTTTTCCATTTTTTCCTTGACAATATCTCTTGTATATGATGATGAATTAACACTTACTTTTGTTTCAGAACATACCGACTTCCTAATTGCAGCTTCATTTTTCTTAATAGTTCTTACGGTAGCTTCATGTACACCAAAATGCTTTCCTAGAGACGTAGCCACTTGTCCAGTTGCAAGACGATCTAAAATTTGAATTTTAAGTTCCAAAGAAATCGTTTTCCTTTTCATTTTGGTAATAGGCGAATTATTCGACATTATATAAGGGCTACCGAAAAATATCTCAGTTATAATTAATAAAAAAAGGTTTGAAAAATTTGTAAACTTACAATTTATTGACTATTGGCAAAATTAATAAATTTATATGTGCACAAATTTCACTAAAGATTCTTTCACTTTGAAATAGAGCTTACTACTACATGTCTTCCGAAGGTACAATGCACGAATACCGTAAATGTGCACCAAATTCAATAAAAACGTTGATGATTCATAGATACCTAGACGTACACATTGGTAAGCAAAAGCACGCGTTTCAAAACACACACACTAGCTGTTATCCAATCTATTGGTGCGTGTAATATACTGATATGATACTAATATGCCACAAATAAAAAAAAAATTCTTACAATTTAGGCAAAAAAAAATTCATAGAAATCGTGTTAAATCAAAATGACTCGTGTAAAAAGAGAATGAAATATTTATTTTGAATTCGTGTTAAATCAAATTCGTGTAAAAAAAGTTCGTGCAAAAACAGAATTAGGTGTATATATATATATATATTTTTTTTATTATTATTTTTTTTCCCAATGCTATGTTGGCTTGTTCCTTAAGCTGGCTCTGCACTTGAGGTTTGTCGCCTGTGTGTTGATCATGCAATTTCCACTTATCTGTATGACCCTGGTCTGTTAAATTGGCTGCATGTACCTAGATTGTCCTCAGTTTGTAGAAGTGTCTTCAAAAAAGGTACTTACAAGAACTGTAAATCATTTGCTTAGGGCAGTGGTTTTCAACCGGGGTTCAGCGGCACATTAGGGTGCCGCAACAACATTCCAGGGGTACCACGTAATTTGGGTTTAAGTTACTTAAACTTATTTTTTTAAATTTATATGTTTACTTAGTACCTCTATATAAAGAATAAAATTATTCTATACTGTATATATATAATTTGTATTATGAAATGTAATTTTTCTAACTATATTATTGTAATAACTATCATATAATATATATATTTTTTAATATTAGATATATATGAGTATACACACACACACACGGAGAGAATCGGATCTAACAGGCAAAAAATTGAGTAGGGGGTGCCGCAAAATAAAATAAATTACTTAGGGGTGCCATTATTAAAAAAAGGTTGAAAACTGGCTTAGGGTATTATTTCCAGATCAGTATTCTGCACATTACATAATGAGCTCTCTCAAAATGGTCAGCAGCGATGTGTTCTGCTACCGCTACAATGGCTGCATTAATCCAAACTTGGATATCTTAACACTTTCACTGTTTTGGCTTTTCTGCTGACCTTTTTGATCTGGAATTGAAAACGATGGGATTGAGTTAATCTGGATTGGAAAGGACAGAGAAATTTTTGGGCGTTCTTTTCGCTGTGACTGAATTAATCAGTCTTCAATGAAGGTTGCTTGACAAATCCAGTTTTCTTCTGTCAAATTAGAAGAAAAAGTTCTAAAAGTAGGGCTGTTCCCCTCATCTAATTATAAGATTATTAAATTCCTGATGCCACATATTTGCATAAGTAAGTAGTGAGCATGTTTAGTAAGGTGTGACAAATATGGTTTCAAACTGCAGACTGTACTTAACCTTCAAAATGAATTGCCCTGATAGTGCACTGCCTTTAATTACATTTGTTTGAAAAAAGTATGTGATGCAATTCACAGATTAACCTTTTACAAATACATGACATTACATTACCAAAAGGTTAATCTGCCATTTTTCCAATTTACTCGTATTTTAAGTAAATGGCAGATTAACCATTCAAGGCAAATGACATAAAAAGAATTTCACTTGTTTGCAAATAGTGCAACTTGTTTTGAAGGCAAAGTTTGTTTTGCTGTCAGCATTAAGACCAGGGCCATTCAAATGAGTATGGTTTCCATAATCAATAAAAAGCAGCAAAAATTACTTTCTTAATGAACATTTCTCACTGGTCAACTTTTGTTATTCAAATTGTAGTGGTTTAGCAAAACAGTAAATAGTGCAAATATTCTTATCAGTAGTGAAAGTAAGTATTTTTCTCGTTTCTAGTTATATAGTATATTGGTTGAGTGGGAGAAGACAGAGAGTGGTAATCAATGGACACTGCTCTTCGTGGACTAATGTTATTAGTGGAGTCCCTCAGGGTTCATTGTTGTTTTCTGTATTCATTAATGATATTGATGGTATATCAGGCTTAATGTCCAAGTTTGCAGACAATACAAAGATCGGCAGGGTTGTTAATGACACTAATGACAGTATGCTGCTGCTGCAACAAGATCTAGAAAAGTTGAGCAGATGGGCTAAAAGGTGGCAACTGAAGTTTAACATTGACAAATGTAAAGTACTGCATGTGGGAAGCAGTAACCCCAGAGTAACAGTATCAGCTGTGTGGTACTACACTGACAGTGGTAGAGAGTGAAAAGGACCTGGGGATAATTGTGCAGGCAGATATGAAGTTTTCTGAGCAGTGCAGATGGTCTGCAAGAGTAGCTTGTGGTGTCTTGTCAATGATATACAGGAATTTTTCTAGCAGGGATAAGGAGGTGATTAACCCCTTGTATAAGGCAATGGTCAGGCCACACCTTGAGTACTGTATACAGGTCTGGAGGCCTCATTTTAAGAAGGATGTAGCGCTGTTGGAACGAGTACAGAGAAGGGCAACAAGATTAGTGAATGGAACAAAGGGTTGCTCTTATGAAGAAAGGCTTAAGTTTTGCAAATTTCAGTGTTTGGAGACTAGGCACCTGCGAGGTAATCTGATCGAAGTGCATAAAGCCTTGAATGGTTTGAGCATGTTCAATGCTGATGGGATTCTTCCTCTTGCTCAGAATAATCGCCTTAGAGAGCATAAATTCAAATTGAGGAAAGACAGTTGTAGGATAGATATGTGGAAGTTTGCCATTAGCCAGCAGGTGGTTGATTGCTGGAACAAACTTCCATCTGTCGTAGAAGTTACAGATTCAAGGCAGAACTGGACAAACATTTGGAGCGAGTAGATGGGTGAAATGAGAAGGGTCTCTCTGTGTGTGTGTGTGTGTGTGTGTGTGTGTGTGTTTTTGGCTGATGCTATATAAGCTTGCTTTCTTGTATCATGTGCCCTTGCCAATACTAATATTTGAAGATCTTAAATGACATTTCAGTAATTTGAAAAATTAACAGTTGTCTTTGGGTGAAAGTGAAATAAATGGCAACACACTTTTTTTGAAGAGCTGGTATCATTTAAAACATCAGAGATTACACCCAAAATCAGAGATAAAAAAAGTTAGGAGCTGCTGCTTCTAACTTAATAAGCTTTTTTTTTTTTTTCTGATTATGAGGGGTCAGTCCAAAACTAATGCCCCTAAATTTTTTCTTTCCTACTACAGGTATGGCAATTGAAACTGTTTATTGTATTGAATTGTATGTTATTTAAACTTCATCCTCCTCTATTGTAAAAGTTTCTGTCAGAATGAAAGCCATCTTTAAACAGGCAAAAATCTGAAGGCACAAGGTTGAGACTGCATAGAGGATGTAGTAGAACAGCCCCTTCAAATTTTGCAGTGGTCTCCCTTATCAGGATATTGATATGGCGTTAGGCAGTGTGTATTGAAGGAGCATTTTCTTTCTTCTCTGGCCTTATTCTTGCAATATGAGTCCTCAGTTTCTTAGCAAGTAGAATTGATCTCGTGAATCCTTTCTAGGAAATCTACAAGGATAACCCTTCTTTTGTCCCATACAGTAGATAGCTGTGCCTTTAATTTCTTCTTTATTGGTGAATCCTTATGTTGCAACTCCACAGACTGCCACTTAGAATCCAGTTCATAGTGGTGGTGAACCCAGGTATCATTGATGTTGATGATGTTGTCAAGAAAATTGTCACCTTATGGTCTCATATGGCTCCATAAGATTGGCACTAGCTGATACTCTCATTAATGATCTGTGAAACCCTTTGGTTATTATGGCCTAAGTTGGTTGTGCATTGTTAAAAATGAAAAAGTGTTCTTTGGCTGTACAAGGTGTATTCCCATTGGAGAATTTGCAGTTTTCTTCATGAAAATCAATAAATGGAAATTTATTTATTTAGAAAGGAAAATATTTTTTTCCACTTATGTCTAGAAATTTATCTGCAACTCCTTTTTTGTAGTGCAGCTTTTTTTTTTTTTTTTTTTTTTTAGTGTTCTTTAAATTATTTAATTCCTGTAGAGCTCTGTCATCATATCTCTTCATCCAGAAGGACAAACTTTTCTTGGGTAACTTAAGTCTTCAATTGTAATAATTTTTTTTGTGAGGCCCACATGAGCATTGAGCAGTATTCAACTTTGGTTTTGAAAATGCTATATAGTTTATTTTATGTACATTTTATTTAGCATTAAAAAAATACATTAAACCAATTAAAAACTACAATGTCATTTATCAGATGTATGCTGTTTAACGACAGAATACAACTTCAGGTGTCTGCATCTTTTCACATTATCATAATGAAAGACGAACCTTTTGGTTGGGCTGTTATTCTTCATTATATATGACATTTTGTCATCCAGTGAGATACATGCCATAAGAGAGTGCTGCTAGTAGATTAGCATCTGTTAAGGTGCAACTAATTATAATCAGATGTTTGTTATCATATGTTGATTATTTGGAATACAAGGCACAAACTAGAAAATGTTTCATTTTTGAAGGAAGAAAAACTATAACAATGCTGCAGAAAACACCAAGTGCTGTTATGGATATCTTAGGTTCCAATGCCGCCTGGGGGCCTGAAGATTTGTTATGCTATTCTCATTTGAAATTCAGAGTATTTGCGGTGATGGCTTTATGATTTAGTTATTGTTTATGTTGTATATCCAACCTCATAAATCTCATAACAGCTAGAAGAGAACAAGAATTTTTAAGGTAATTTTACCCATATGATTCATCCATCAGCCAGTTCATTTTAATAGTTTGTTGGTCATGTTTTGAGCATAAGTATTGATTCCATCAGTGCCATTCAGAATTACCTGATTGGTGCTGACATCTTCACTCTCTTCAGAATGAAAATACATGAATATATGTATATATATAAATGAAAATATGTTACAAAGTTGCCAATAATCTGTATATGATTTCATTTGGTCAGCAGTGGGAAAGATTTCTTTATCCAAAGCTGGCATTAATAAAATTTCAGTGTAAACTGAAAACTGATATAGTGGTAGGAATTACTACTCTTCAGTTAGGCTAATAACTGCAGACCAGGTCATTGTAAAAAAATTTCTTAACACTAATACAAAAGAAAAATGTTAAAATAAAATGTCTATTAAGTTGTATATCTCACCCAAGTTTTTATTCCATCAGTCCATTATGTTATTGTAGTTCTTGATGTTCTACAGAAACTTGTTCTACAAAAGCAAAAATCTCATTCTTTTTTCTTGTATATGTTCTGAATTTGATACAATACTCGTTTCCTTTCTGCTGTTATTGCTTTGCTTAAAACATACTTTGTTATCTCTGGCCTTTTTAAAAATTCTAAGGCAGTTACTCAGAGAGAGGCAATTGGCATTTTTATTGAACTCATTCATTGTTGTGAAAACAGTCAGTTTTGGTCTTCTACAGGTGAGTGTCTATCTTTTTTCACCCTAACTTAAATTTCTGCTTGTTATGCAGATATTGTCTTTGCTGTTTCCACTCTTTCCAATGCTTATTGACTAACTCAGGTATACTCTAGCTGCAGTAAGTTTTCGACTTCATAGATTATATTGCTTATTTTGAGCCATTAATCCTAATAAAATTAAATACACAAACTTTGTTTTTGCACCTTCCTCCTCTATATTATTTCTTTCCATTCAATCTGTAGCTGTTCCTGTTCTATATTCTAAATCACTGGGTTTATTTTGATGCAAAGATGCAGTTTTCCACCCATTGCAATTAAATCCGTAACACTATACTGAGAACTTTATACACGATAAAATGTAATATTGCATTAATTTTTAATACCTGGAGCATACTGAATCTGTGTTCTGCCATTGTATGCCTCCATTCTTTGTCCTCAAACTCTAAGTCAACCCTACAACTGCTTATTTCTCGGTAGTACTTATTTCCTTTTCTCAATGGAAGAATGCATTTACCATAGACACCACTCTAAGACATCAAAAATACTAGCAACTCAAGATAAACCAATACCAGATTTCATGCCTCCAGCATTATATGCAACTTTCCTAGGACAAAAATGCAAGAACTCTGAATGACCTCACATTTTAAACAGAGCATGTGGTTAGTTAGTGGTTGGCTGATGAAGGTATATTAGGCTTAATGTCCAAGTTTGCAGATGATATGAAGGTTGGCAGGGTTGTTAATAACAGTACGCTACTGCAACAGGATCTAGAAAAGTTGGTCAGATGGTCTGACAGGTGGCAACTGAAGTTTAACATTGACAAATGAAAAATACTGCATATGGGTAGCAATAACTCCAGAGTAAGCATACCAACTGTGTAATACTACATTCAAGGTAGTGGAGAATGAAAAAGACTTGGGGATAATTGTGTAATTGAATATGAAGTTTTTTGAGCAGTGCAGACAGGTGCCCATGGGGTCAATGATATACAGGAATTTTGCTAGCAGGGATAAGGACATGATTATCCCTTTGTATAAGGCAATGGTCATGCCAAACCTTGAGTACTGCATACAGGTCTGGAGGCCTCATTTTAGGAAGTATGTAGAGTTGCTGGAACAAGTACAGAGAAGGGCAGCGAGATTGGTGAGGGAAAACAAAGGGTTGCTCTTACCAAGAACTTCAGTTCTGCAAATCTCAGCATCTGGAAACTAGACACCTGCGAGGTGATTTAATTGAGGTGTATAAGACCTTGATAGTGTGAGCAAGCTCAGTGCTGATGGGATTCTTCCTCTTGCTCAGATTACGCACCTGAGGGGACATAAATTCAAATCGAGAAAAGACAGTTGTAGAATAGATGTGCAGAAATTTGCCTTTAGCCAGTGGGTGGTTGGTTGATTGTTGGAACAAATTTCCATCTGTCTTTATGGAAGTTGATAGCTTAAATAAATCCAAGGGAGACCTAGACAAACTTTTTGGAACAAATGGATGGGTGAAATGGGAAGTTTTTTTTTTTGGGCTGATTCTATATAAGCTTGCTTTCTTTGCATAATATGCTTCTACTAATGATAATGCTAATACAGGGTGTACAAACCCCAGGCTGCAGGCCTGTCTGGTCCTTTAAACAGTTTTATCAGGTCTCCCCCGCTCATGATAATTTTAAAAAAAAAAATATTTTTTTAAAGTTAAATTTTCACTTAAACACAACTAGTTTAAATTTTCTGCTTATTATTGCTATTGTTTCTTTTAAATGGTAAAGTGAATGGTGTTTTAATGAGATTGTGGTTGCTTTGAAATATATGGAATTAGCTTGTAATTGTGACATGCACATATCAACAAAATGTGTGGCAAAGATCTTGGTTTTGACTATATAATTAAGGTAGTAACAGAAAAAGTAAATTTTTTGGAATCAAAAATGCTTAATTTCCACTTGTTTAAACAATTTCCTGCAGAAAGTGAAAGAAAAAATAATAATTCTACTAAATTCTACTTAAATATTCCACCAAATTATATTTGCCAAACTTCTATTTGCATTTTTTACATGAATTTTATTCTCTGTTAATTTATTATAATTTTTTTTTTTTTTTTTTTTACACTGTAAACACTTAATTTTTATTTCTACTTTCATTCACCTTAATTTATTTTATATAACATGCACTGTGTCGAGACTACCTTGTCCATATTTTGAGAGTTATACTGCACTGACCTGGCTAGCCGGGTGGGTAAAGTGCCTGCCTAGCAACCCAAAGGTTGCGGGTTCGAATCCCGCCTCGGGGTTGGATCAAAGTACTGCAGAAACCTTGGGAGGTGCATTATGGCCACAGAAGCCGATGCGCCAACAACTACCAAAAAAAAAAAAAAAAGTTATACTGCCCTCCCCTTTTTATCCCACTTGGTTTATTCTTAAATTTGCTTCTCTTCCACAGGTATGGACAAGTATAGAAATGCAGTCCTTGATGCATGATTAGGTGTAGACCCCTGATGAAATACCTGATCATGTATCAATATTTATTTTTGCTAACATCAGATTTGATTGCATTTTGCCCCCCCCCCCCCCCCCCCCCCCCTTTGACATAGCTAAATTTGCCCACCCATATCTGATTAAGTCAGAATGATTAATTTAATCATTTTGACTTAATCATTTTTACTTTACATGTCCCTTCTCTCTAATTGGCTTTATAATTCAGTCAAAAATTTTACTTAATTCATTATAACATATAGGATAATCACATTCTTTCTTTTTCACACCTAAAATTTCTCACATTTCTGCTATCTTTTCCTATTAGCTTTGGCATTTTGTAATTTACACTTCCACCTTCAGACTTAACTGACTAATTAATTCAACCCTTATATATATATATATATATATATATATATTTTTTAATCTTTTATATTTCATGTAATATTAAGATTACAGTTGATGCTTTCTGCATTTTATTTTATTTATTTATTATTATTTTTTTGATGAGAAGAATATTAATTTTTTAAAGGAATCTAAATTTGTCATAGGATGCTTCTTTTTTTTTATATATATATATTTCTTTCCTTCTGTTATTGATAAATTGGTGTAAGTTATTATTATCCTCGTGAAATTAATCTATTAGTGCAGAATGATTTCTATCCTTCATTTAAATTTTTTTTTGTAAGATGTAGAATTTAATTGTTCAACGATAGTGAATACTTGCATGACAATAATGTGTTCCTATATGGAAGCATGCTGAATTTGTAAAATAAAATCACATTCATTAGTTTCTTTTAAATGTAGCCAAAGGATATAACAGGACTCTTATTTCTGCTACAGAAGTACAAGTCAAAGCATGCTCTAGCAAGACTCTGGCACTAGTACAAGTTGTAGGATATAGTTTGCTTGCCAAAAGTTAAATTTTCAGGAAATCCTATTCTCCCTCTCTGTGTCTTTTCCAGTTCTTTTACTGTTTTTTTTTTAATAGATGACATTTGAATATTATTATAGTAATATTTGTTGTATCCTATACTATCTCAATAAAAAAAAATATATATATATATATAATAATAATATATACATAGTTTGATGCTATGTAAATTTGTTAACCTTTAACTTTCTCAGCCCATGGTACAGAAAGAAGTACTTTAGACTTGTCATTAGAAGGAAAACAGTTTATCTATTTATTTATTTTTTTGTGATCAGAGACATTTTTTTTTCGTTCCATACTTGAGAGAACTGTGAAATTACAGTGCAGAAAGTTTTTAGCAGAGAAGTGTTTCCCTTGTTAGATGAATTGCAGTATCCTAAATATTTCATTAATTTAATTGTTTTTTCAGGATTTTTTTTTTAAAGAAAAGGCAAATTTTATTCTATATTTTTATTATTTTTTGTTGTTTTTATTATTATTTGTTAGTGTTTGTGATGCATAGAAAAGTTCAGTAAATTATTCAAAAATAAGACAATCGTGAATGTTTTAGATGGTTAATATCATTTGTTTTTTAGCCATGTGTTGTTACTTGAATTGACAAAAGTAATTTTGAGTACAAATTGAATCAAGTTAGTAAGATTAATTATTTATTAAGTTATAAAATAATTACCATTATAGATGTTAATATTTATTGCTAATAAATACCATTAACATTTAATACTTAGCAAATCACAGCCTGGATCTTCTAGCTATCTGAACAAAATTCATTGATACTATCATCAAATATCATCAGTATTTCATGTGAAAAAGATTTACCTCCCAAATCCAATATAATCTGGTACACTTCCAAACCTGAAAAATTTTTTTAAATGAGTGATTTGTGCAGTGATCTGATGGAACCAAACTTATAATTCTGGCATTTGTAAATATTTATTTTTTAATTTCTGTACTATAATAAATAAAAGTCACCTTTGTGCTATTTAGAAATGTTGAAATAGTGAGACATCTTGTTGATATTTCCAAGAGTGTTTTACTGTGGTCTCAGTCACAGGTCTGTACTTGAAACCAGTGGTTGATTCTGGATGGTTTTCTGAGCCCATTGTGGGGATCCCATCAGTTTTATAATTGATCATAACATTTTTTTTTTTTTTGTAAGGAGTTCTCTACTATGTTTATGTATTTTTTAAAATTTCTAATAATGGGAATTATTATTATTGTTATTATAAACATTAAAAATTATCTGTGTACATAGTGTCCATAAAATATCTGAACAATTTCATTTATGAGTGCACTCAGGGGCAGGAACTAAGGGGAATGGACATGCATGATATTTTATAAATGTAATTTCTTATGATTTTTGAATACAAAATGAAATGCATATATTTTGGCTATGTGGCCTCTCCAAAATATGTACCCTTCATATTCATTAGAAGAAAGCTAGCCCACTTATTTTAAAATACGATATTTATTTTTGGGGTCCCCTACAATCAGAGGGAAGTTATGGGCACAGGCATGGGTAGGCCCATACAAAGGATAGCTCTGCTCAGTCATGGTTCTATGAAATTGCCATTGAACCCTGGATGGTTTTCTGAGCCCATTATGTAACTAAGATATTGTTAACTGTGGTAGATGACTCATCAACCGGTGCAATACCACCACTTTGCTTATTGGAGGCTTTAAGTGGTGAAACCCATGTTTAGTCTCTAGAGCAAAGTTTCCAGCATCCCTCGACCCATGCATGGTACTAAGTACTATAGGTTTTGATACCTTTCGTGTTTGGGATTCCATAAAAAAAAAACAAAAAAAAACTGATTGGTAGTGAACCACATGTTATTTTTCAGTTGTAAATTAATTTCAGCTTCTTATAAATGACAATAAAAACATAACATTTTTGGTACTTTCAACTACTAGAATTTCTGTTCTGTTGTTCTGCATATTTTGTATCTCTGTTTAATTCATTTCATTCTTTCTTAATACAAATATTACTGTTTATTTTATATATTAGCATTAGTAGAGGCATATGATGCAAGAAAGCAAGCTTATGCAGCATCAGCCAAAAAAAAAAAAAAAAAACCACTTCCACTTCACCCCTCTGTTCGTTCGAAATACCTGTCCAGCTGAGCCTTATTTTTATTTAAACTATCAACTTCCACGACGAGGGATGGAAGTCTGTTCCACCAACCAACTACACGCTGGCTAAAGGCAAATTTCCGTATGTCTATCCTACATCTGTCTTTCCTCAATTTGAATTTATACCCTCTCAATGATTATTCTGAGCAAGAGGAAGAATCCCATCAGCATTGAGCATGCCCAACCCATTCAAGGCTTTATACACCTCTATCAGATCACCTCACTGGTGCCTAGTCTCCAAACACTTTAATTTGCAAAACTTAAGCCTTTCTTAGTAAGAGCACCCCTTTGTTCCATTCACTAATCTTGTTGCCCTTCTCTGTACTCATTCCAGCAGCTCTACATCCTTCTTGAAATTTACTCTAGGTGTGGCCTGACCATTGCCTTATACAAGGGAATAATCACCTCCTTATCCCTGCTAGAAAAATTCCTGTATATCATTGACAATACACCATGAGCTACTCTTGTAGCTCGTCTGCACTGCTCAGAGAACTTCATATCTGCCTGCACAATTACCCCCAGGTCCTTTTCATTCTCTACCACTGTCAGTTTAGTACTACAGAGTTGATATGTTGCTCTGGGGTTGCTGTTTCCCATATGTAGTACTTTACATTTGTCAATGTTAAACTTCATTTGCCACCTCTCAGCCCATCTGCTCAACCTTTCCACATCCTGTTGCAGCAGCATAGTGTCAGTAGTGTCCTTGACAACCCTGCCAACCTTTGTATTGTCTGCAAACTTGGACATTAACCTTGATATACCATCATCAATATCATTTATAAATACAGAAAACAATAATGGACCCAACACTGAGCCCTGAGGGACTCCACTAATAACATTAGTCCACGATGAGCAGTGTCCATTGATTACCACTCTCTGTCTTCTCCCCCTCAACCACCCCTTTATCCATAGCAGCAATTTGCCTCCAATGTCACACTGCTCCAATTTGTGCAGCAGTCTTCCATGTGCAACAGTATCAAAAGCCTTTCTAAGATCCAAGTATATAATATCAAAGTTATTCCCTGCATCCAGTTCTTTTGTGACTGCATCATAATATCCAATCAAATTGGTCAGGCAAGACTTCCCCTTGACAAAACCATGCTGTGTCCGAGCTATAACTGAAGTCTTGTCTAGATGATCCTGCAGTGCTTCTTTAACCAGTGCCTCCATTAATTTTCCTGGAACAGAAGTTAAACTCACAGGTCTATAATTACTTGTGTCAGCCTTTGATCCTCCTTTGTGAATTGGGGTCACATTTGCACATCTCCAGTCTATGGGTACCTCCCCTGAGTCCAAGGAAGCTCTCATAATTATGGCTAAGGGTTTGCTTACTTTGCTGCCTCCTTTAATATAACTGGATGAATCCCATCCACCCCAGGTACCTTTCTTGTGTTTATCTTCAACAATTTCTCCTCCACTTTACTGTCAGTTATTACAAGATTCTCTAGCTTATTGCCAGAGTTGAATACACCTCTGGCATTCCCCTCGTTGAATAACTCCTCATGTGTGAATGTCGATGCAAAATATTCATTTAGTTTGTTAGCTACCTGAGCAGGATCATCAACAGTTGACCCATCGATATCAAGTGGACCAATCTGATTCATCCCCTTCCATCTAGAGTTTACATAAGTAAAGAACACTGCTGTTTTTCTTTGCATCCTTTGCCAAAGATTTTTCGTAATCTACCTTCGCCTGCCTGACCTCCTTTGTAACTTGGTTACAGATCAGCTTGTATCTATCATAGGCTTCTGTGTCATATGTTAATTTGTATGTATCCCATGCATTTTTCTTCTCTGCCATATGTCTCATTAGTTCATCTGACATCCATTTAGGCCTAAACCTTGAACAATATTTCTTAGTTGGTATGTAAAGCCTAGTAGCTTCCAAGATAAGTTCTTTGAATGCTCCCCATTTTGAATTTGCTGTTGGTAACATCATCAGTTGGTCCCACTGTATAGAATTTAAATACTGTCTCAGACCATCGTAGTCGCCTTTATGAAAGTAATAACCCTTCCCTTTACCCCTAATGGTAGTTACCTCTTTGAGTAAATCCCACTTCAGCACACTGTGATCACTGCCACCTAGTGGTTCCTTTATCTGCAGATTCTTAATGCATGAAGAATCAGTACTGATAATCAAATCAAGAGTATTACTCCCTCTACTTGTCTCTTGAACATGCTGATGTAGAAAACAATCATCCAATAAATCCACAAAAGCTTTGCTAGTGTGTGAGTGACCAGCCCACAAATTCCAGTCAATATCTGGGAAATTAAAATCCCCCATTATAAGACTCTTTTGATTTACTGGCCCACTCTATTCCCTGTACAGTTTCTTATTATACTCATCAGAGTCATTAGGCCTATAGCACACTCCTACTCTCAATTTTGATCTCCCAATGCTTATGTCTCACCAAATTGACTCGACACTGCACTGCACTGTCCAGCAATGTCGACTGGCTTCACTTCCTTGGATTTTGTTTCTTAACTAATAGCATAACTCCTCTTCCCTTCCTATCCTGTCTATCCTTTCTGTAGACGTTGTACTCCCCAAATTCCAGTTCTGCATTCCTTATATCTGTGTGACACCATGTCTCTGATATCCCAACAATATCCGCCTTTGATGCTTTGAGCAATACTTCAAATTCATCAAATTTATTTACCAAACTCCTAGCATTGCTGTACACGCAAGTATACATGCACCTGTTTCTATTCTTATCTACCCTAACACAACCGATGTGTTTAATTGTTCTGTGATGACTCCCAGCAGTCTCTGAAATATCCTGCATCTTGTTTTTCAGGCTTCTGCTCATTCCAATAGAAGCGGTGCAAGAATCGCTTTCACCTCTGCCAGTGGCTACTGTTAATCTATTAGTCTTTGTATCCCCCCAAGCTAGCAGTTTTTCGACCCACCTAACACTGCCTCAATAGCATCAGCAAATATTCTTGCACCCTTTCTATTTAAGTGTAACCCATCCCTGTAGAAGCAGTCTCTCCTGTTAACAAGTACAGTCCAGGCTGAAAAAAATGCTACCTCTTGAGCCTTGCACAATCTTTCCAGGGCTGAATTGATCGACAAGGCTCTCATCATATACTCCCTCCTATCGTGTCTGGGCAGAATTGCAGACATTTTCAAATTCAACCCTAATTCACGGCTTTTTTTCAACAGTGACCTGTACTTGTTAAGTAATTTTGCCGGTCTCCTACTTACTCTTAATATCATTAGTGCTAACGTGTACAACTATATCACCTTTTGTGCCCTTAAAAGATGATATCTGCTCTCCAACGTCATCAACCTTTGCCCCTGGCAGACATACCGTGGTCCTGTTCCACCTATCCTTTTTACAAAGCATGTTCCCCGTTTCCCTGACAATAGTCACCAACAACTACTAGTTCCTGTGGGACCAGCGCATTCTGCCTTGGGGGTTGCCGCTGTGTTGTGTGATGACCAAGTGCAAGCTCTGGCGTTGATGTGGGCAGCTGAGAGCTTGATGGGCCCCTCAATTTAGTTCCTTCGAGGGCATCCACCCTGTCCTTCAAGCTCTCATATAGGCCCATAACAATGCTGAGTTGTTACACTCCTTGCATCGCACACACACAAAGACATTCCCAATGGCAATATCATGTCCCGTACCTGATTGCTCCACAAACATCATGCAAGCAGTGCATTTTAAAAGGCTGTGATTCAGAAGGCAACTGCCCCCCTCAGTTCTCCTCTGAGCCACAGCACTTCCATTAGCTTGAGCCTTTTGCTTTGCTGCTCTGGTCTGAGTCATGATTTCGATTTAATTTCAATAAAATTTCAATTTCGGTACAAAATTATAACGGTATATATTTTTCAGTGTCAAAAGTATTAATTATCTACGAGTTCTCTTTATATAACTTCCATATCAAGTTATGTATTACTTAATTATGTTACGTTTATAATCTAAGTTGTTATTTGTATTTAGTTAAAAGTACAATTTAATTGACAACAAAGTTTAACAAGTTAATAGATTTTACTTATTAATTGACAAAATTATACTATACTATACTAATGCTATCTAGTTCGGTATATAACGTATCGTATGACAAAGGCGGCAAGTTACGAACGGGAAATCTACGGACACTTAAGTATTAATTAACTTTCAAATCTCACTGTCTCAATTCAGAATAAACTAACAATCCTGACTAGGTCTATAAGCTACTTATAGAAAATAATTTGATGTAAAAAATGGTCAATAAAGCGGCTAAATATGGCTAAAAAACTTCTCGTTCAGCGGAGCTGCAACTTGTAACACGTGGATTTGATACCCTTACCGATACTTTTATGCAATTACAAGCCTGAGTAAAGAATAAATACACCAGATTAATCAGAAAATCACAAAATAATGCTATACTACTAAATTTAAATCAAAAGTTTTAGAAAAACAATTTCAATCAATAAATAAGAAAAATCCACTTAGCGGCTTTGAACACGTAGGCTCCCACTAGCCTCGTCAGCAGACATATAGAGTACAGTATTATATTATGGAATGATATATAAATTAATGAGTGTATAGGAATAAATGAGTACAACGAACAATTGTGCAGAGAAATAGTGGGCCAGTAAATAAGAATGTCTTGTAATGAGGGATTTAACTTTCCAGATATAGACTGGAACTTGTGGGTTGGTCAGTCGCACACTAGCAAGGCTTTTGTGGATTTATTGGGTTATTGTTTTCTACAGCAGCATGTTAGAGAGGCAACAAGAGGGAGTAACACTGTTGATCAGATTATCAGCAGTGATTATTCATGCATTAAGAATTTACAGATAAAGGATACACTAGGTGACAGTGATCACAGTGAACTGATGTGGGATTTAATTAAAGATGTAACTAAAGGGATTGGTTTTTGTTCTTGTAAAGGTGACTACAGTGGTCTCAGACAGTTTTTAAATTCTAGGAATTAATCTTGGAAGCTACTAGGCTTTTCATACCAACTAAGAAACATTGTTCAAGATTTAGCCCTAAATGGATGTCAGATGAACTAATGAGGCTTGTGGCAGGAAGAAAAATGCATGGGATGCATATAAATCATCAGGTGACACAGTAGCCTCTGGCAGATATTAGCATTACCATTAGTTGAGGCATATGATGCAAGAAAGCAAGCTTATACAGCATCAGTTAAATGAAATAAAAAAACCCTTCCCATTTCGCCCATCTGGTCACTCCAAATGTTTGTTTAGTAGTTCAGCCTTAAATTTATTTAAGCTATCAACTTCTACAACAACAGATGGAAGTCTGTTCCAGCAATCAACTACTTGCTGGCTAAAGGCAAACTTCTGTACATCTATTCTACAACTGTCTTTCCTAAATTTGAATTTATGCCCCCTCAGGCTCTTAATCTGTGCAAGCGGAAGTATCCCGTCAGCATTTAGCCTGCTTAAACCATTCAAGACCTTATACACCTCGATCAGATCACCTTGCAGGTGCATAGTCTCCACATGCTGCAACTTGCAGAACTTAAGCCTTTCATCGCAAGTCCACCCCTTTGTTTCTCTCACCAATCTTGTTGCCCTTCTCTGTACTCGTTCTAGAAACTCTACATCCTTCCTAAAGTGAGGCCCCCAGACTTGTATTCAGTACTCAATGTGTGGTCTGACCATTGCTTTATACAAGGGGATAATCACCTCCTTGTCTCTGCTAGCAAAATTCCTATATATCATTGACAAACTCCATGACCTGCTCTGGCAGTCCGTCTGCACTCCTCAGAGAACTTCATACTTGACTGCACAATTACCCCAGGTCTTTTTCATTCTCCACCTACTTGAGTGTAGTACCACACAGTTGGTATGTTTCTCTTGGGTTACTGCTACCCATGTGGAGTATTTTACATTTGTCAATGTGTTAAACTTTTCAGTTGCCATTTCTCAGCCCATTTGCCTAACTTTTCTAGATCCTGTTGCAGTAGCATACTGTCTTTACTGTCATTAACAATCCTGTTTTGTGTATTTATCGATGAACATATATCAGGCTTAATATCCAAGTTTGCAGATGATACAAAGGTTGGCAGGGTTGTTAATGATAGTAAAGACAGTATGCTACTGCAACAGGATCTAGAAAAGTTAGGCAGATGGGCTGAGAAGTGGCAACTGAATTTTAATTGACAAATGCAAATTACTCCATATGGGTAGCAATAGCCCAAGAGAAACATACTAACTGTGTGGTACTACACTCAGGGAGGTGGAGAATGAAAAAGACCTAGAGGTAATTGTGCAATCAGGTATAAAGTTATTTGAGCAGTGCTGATGAGCTGCCTGAGTAGGTCATGGAGTTTTGTCAATAATATATTGGAATTTTGCTAGCAGAGACAAGGAGGTGATTATCACCTTGTATAAGGCAGTGGTCAGGCCACACCTTGAGTACTGTATACAGGTCTGGAGGCCTCATTTTAGGAAGGATGTAGAGTTGCTAGACAGAGTACAGAGAGGGCAACAAGATTGGTGAGAGGAACAGAGGGGTGCATGTACGAAGAAAGACAAGTGCTGCAAGTTGCAGAATCTGAAGCCTAGGCACCTGCGAGTTGATCTGATCGAGGTGTATAAGGCCTTGAATGGTTTTGAGCAGACTCAATGCTGACAGGATACTTCCGCTTGCTTAGATTAAGAACCTGAGGTGGGGGGGCATAGATTCAAATTGAGGAAAGACAGTTGTAGAATAACGTGTGGAAGTTTGGCTTTAGTCAGCGGGTAGTTGATTGCTGGAATACACTTCCATCTGTTGTTATGGTGTATAATTTAAGACTGAACTAGACAAACATTTGGAGTGACCAGATGAGTCAAATGGGAAGGGTTTTTTTTTTTTTTTTTTTGGCTGATGTAAAAGCTTGCTTTCTTGCATCATATGCCTCAACTAATGCTAATGCTAAGTGGACCAATCTGATTCATCCCCTTCCTTCTAGAGTTAACATAAGTAAAGAACTCTTTGCTGTATTTTATTTTGCATCCTTTGCCAAAGATTTCAGTTGTAAATTTCTCATAATCTGCCTTTGCCTGCCTAACCTCCTTTGTGACTTGATTAAAGACTAGCTTATATCTGCCATAGGCTTCTGTGTCACTTGATAATTTATATGCATTCCATGCATTTTTCTTTTCTGCCACAAGCCTCATTAATTCATCTGACATCCATTTAGAGGCGCCTCTGTAGCCAGGTGGGAAGGAGCAGCAGTTCGTAGCACATGCTTCTTGATTAGACCGGGGTTCGAGCCCGTCACCACCAAATACGGAGGATGCGGAAAGGTCAGGGAATGACCACCACATATCCCGGAGCAATATAGCCTTAGTTGCTAATGCTCCTAAAAACCAAATAACATAACAGACATCCATTTAGGCCTGAACCTTGAATAGTATTTCTTAGTTGGTATGAAAAGCCTAATAGCCTCCAAGATTAAGTCCCTGAAGGCATTGGTAACATCATCAGTTGATCCCACTGTATAGAATTTAAAAACTGTCTGAGACCACTGTAGTTACCTCTATGAAAACAAAAAACCCTTCCCTTTACACTTGATGGTAGTTACATCTTTAATTAAATGTCACATCAGTACACTGTGATCACTGTCACCGAGTGTATCCTTTATTTGTAAATTTTTAATGCATAAATAATCACTGCTGATAATCAGATTGAGGGTATTACTCCCTCTGGTTGCCACTTGAACATGTTGCTGTAGAAAACAATCCTCCAATAAATCCACAAAAGTCTTGCTAGCATGTGAGTGACCAACCCGTAAGTTCATCAATATCTGGAAAGTTAAAATCCACCATTACAAGACATTCTGATTTACTGGCCCATTCTATTTCTCTGCACAACTGTTCATTGTACTCATCAGAGTCATTAGGCCTATAACATACTCCTACTCTCGTTTTCCGTTTCCCAGTGTTTGTCACACCAAACAGGCTCAACATTGCACTGTTCACCTGTGTCAACTGGATGCATTTCCTTAGATTTTGTGTTTCTTAACTAACAGCATAACCCCACCTCCCTTCATACGCTGTCTGTCCTTTCTGTACACATTGTACTCTCCAAATTCCAATTCTGCACTGCTTATATCTGTGTGACACCGTGTCTCTGATATCCCAACAATAACTGCCTTTGATGTCTTAATCAGCACTTCAAATTCGTCAGTTATTTACTATACTTCTAGCATTAGTGTACATGCAAGTATACATGTACTTGTTCTTACTCTTAGTTACCTTAACACAGCCCATGTATTTACTTGTTCCATGATGACTCCCAGCAGCTCTTGAAGTCCCAGCAATTGTTCATTACAGTAGAAGCAGTACAGGAATCACTTTTGCCTCTGCTTGCTGCTACTGTTAATCTTTTAGTCTGTGAATCCCCCCCCCCCAATCTAGCAGTTTTCTGACCCACCTAACACTGCCTCGATAGCATCAGCAAATATTCTTGCACCCTTTCTATTTAAGTGTATTCCATCCCTGTAGAAGCGGTCTCTCCTGTTAGCAAGCACAGACCATGCTGAAAAAAAATTTTACCCTCTTAGCCTTGCTCAATCTGTCCAGGGCTGAATTGATTGACAAGGCTCTCATCATATACTCCCTCCTATTGTATCTGGGCAGAATTGCAGACACTTTCAATTGCAGACTTTCAAATTTAACCGAACTCGTGACTTTTTTCCAGCGTTGACTTGTACTTCTTAAGTAAATCTGCAGATCTCTTACTCTTAAGGTCATTAGAGCCAACATGTACAACAATATCACCTTTGATAACTGTAAAAGATATCTGCCCTACAACATCATCAACGTTTGCCTCTGGCAGACATACCCTGGTCCTGTTACACCTATCCCTTTTGCATAGTATATTCCCCGTCTCCCTCACAATAGTCACCAACAATAACTAGTTCCTGTGGGACCAGTACATTCTGCCGTGGATATTGCCTCTGTGTTGCCTGATGCACAGGAGTGAACTCTGGTGTTGAGTTGGGCAGCTGAGAGCTTGATGGGCCCCTTCATATTAATTTCTTTGAGGGAATTTACCCTGCATCTCAAACTCCCATAGACGCCCATCTGAACACTGAGTTGGCACCTAATTTATTCATGGTCTAGCACACACAAAGACATCCTCCTTGGCTAGATCATGTCCTGTTCTAGACAGGTCTGCAAACATTTCACATTTTGCGCATTGTTTTAGACTGTGATGCTTTGGAGAATTGCTCCCTTCAGTTCTCCTGCAAGCCACAGCACTCTGGCTATTCTGTGAATGCTGCTTTGCTGCTCTAGTCTGGGTTATGATTCTGTTAAGTATAATTTAATTAACAATGAACTTTAATAAGATTAATAAATTTTACTGATTAATTGATAATACTATACTATCTAACAGATTTCTAATACAGTGCTACAATTTTTGCTTTCTAGTACTGTATTACGTTAAACCTTACACAATTCCATATCGTATAACAATGGTGGCAAGTTATGAATGTAAAATCTACGGACATTAAATATTAACTTTCAAAATCACTATCTAAATTCAAAAATAAACCACGGAGCTTGGCTAGAACTATAAAGCTACTTATAGAAAATAATTTAGTATAACAATTAAGTCAATAAAATGACTAAATATAAATGAAAACTTAGCATTCACCATAGCTGCAAAAATCTTGGTCAACGTGGTAATAGCCTCGTACCTGTATCAGTATAAGCTAGTCTGTAATCAGGTCACAAAGGAGGTTAGGCAAGCTAAGGCTGATTATGAGAAATCCTTGGCAAAGGATGCAAAGAAAAACAAAGACTTCTTTACTTAGGTAAACTCTAGAAGGAAGGAAGGGGGACGAATCAGATTGGTCCACTTGATGTTGGTGGTTTTTATTGTTGATGATCCTGCTCACATAACGGACAAACTGAATAAGTATTTTGCATCTATATTCACACATGAGGAATTCTGTAAGGAAGGGGAAGACAGGAGTTTACTAAACTCTAACAGGGAGCCAAATGATTTGTAATAACGGAGAGCAAAGTGGAGGAGAAATTGTTGAAGTTAAACATAAGGAAGGTATCACCTAGGGTGGATGAGATCTATCCAGTTATATTAAAGAAGGCAGCAAAGGAAGTAAGCAAACCCTTAACCATAATTATGAAAGCTTCTTTGGACTCTCGGGAGGTCCACATGGACTGGAGATGTGCAAATGTGTCCCCAATTCACAAAGGGGGATCAAAGTGTGTGATGTGGGTAATTACAGACCCGTTAGTCTAACTTCTGTTCCAGGGAAAATAATGGAGTTACTGGTTAAGGAAGTGATGCAGGATCATCTAGACAAGACTGCAGTTATACAGGGGGTCCCTGGTATCCGGGTCCCTGCAGTTATGAGGATTTGAAAATTAAAGATTTAAAGCTTTTCCCTTGAGAAAATTGATCAGGCACTTTTTTTTTTTTTGTGAGAACAATCTTCCTCATGATCGTCCAACAAATGTTAAGTGTGAAGTTAAAGACATAACTAAATGCTACGACACAATTTTATCTGAAAAAATACAACAAAAAAAAAAAAAAACACGAAAAACTCTGGATTCATTCTTTATTTGTACAACTGAAAAATAGTGTAACTTCAATAAACTTTACCCAACCTTACATTGTGTGGCATATTATAATAAAAAATGTCTAAGAAAATAATTTTCTCAATTTTCAGTTCCTTCATCCATTTTTTTCTATATACAAGTACATAATAAACATTACTATATAATATCGGTTTAGATAAGCGATATCTACTCATCCTTCACAACGAGTTGCCCATGTATTGCATTATCTCGAATAAGTAACACTTCACTTGCAATACGAGGGTACCTGCCCGCCCACCAATAAAAAGCCAACTAACTTTGAAAGAGTGCCATCTAGATGGTGGCGCCCACTGAGAATATGTAACAATAGTCTTCTCTATTAGTGAAACATTATTTATTCGAGGTAGTGCAATACACGGGCAACTCATTGTGAAGGACGAGCACAATATGAGATACAGATGAAATTATGCTTTTCACACTACTATCGTAGTTTTTCTTTAAGAGTATGGTGTATCTACACCGATATTATATAAATATAGAATCTTAAACTCTTAAAATATTATGCCTAGTTGCATTTAGTTTTATTTAAATAATAAAAATTGCAAAATTGGTCTCCATTTTAAGTGGAATTTTCTGGAACCAATTAAACTCATATAATGAGGATCCCCTGTAGTTCAGACACAGCATAGGTTTGTTAAGGGGAAGTCTTGTCTGACAAATTTGATTGGATAATATGATGTGATCACAAAGGAATTGGATGCAAAGAATAATAATTTTGATATCATATACTTGGATTTTAGGAAAGCTTTTGATACTGTGGCACATGGAAGACTACTGTACAAATTGGAGTGTTATGGCGTTAAGGGCAAATTGCTGTAATGGATAAAGGGATGGTTGAGTAGAGACAGCAGAGAGTGGTAATAAATGGACACTGCTCTACATAGACTAATGTTATTAGTGAAGTCCCCAAGGGTTTGGTGCTGAGCCCATTGTTGTTTTGTGTATTTATTTATGATATCGATGAAAGTATATTAGGCTTAATATTCAAGTTTGCAGTTCATACAAAGGTTGGTAGTGTTGTTAACCATAGTAAAGACAGTATGCTACTGCAACAGGATCTACAAAAGTTAGGCAGATGGGCTGAGAAGTGGCAACTGAAGTTTAACATTGACAAATGCAAAGTCTGTATATGGTAGCAGTAACCCAAGAGAAATGTACCAACTGTGTGGTACTACACTCAGGGAGGTGGAGAATGAAAAATACCTGGGGATAATTGTGCAGTCAGATATGAA
Organism: Mastigoproctus giganteus; assembly: GCF_048544385.1. Classification (NCBI taxonomy): domain Eukaryota; kingdom Metazoa; phylum Arthropoda; class Arachnida; order Uropygi; family Thelyphonidae; genus Mastigoproctus; species Mastigoproctus giganteus. The sequence continues at coordinate 46,408,379 of NC_143586.1, read as the reverse complement.
GTTCTCTGAGCAGTGGAGACGGGCTACCAGAGCAGGTCAAGGAGTTTTGTCAATGATAAATAGGAATTTTGCTAGCAGAGACAAGGAGGTGATTATACCTTTGTATAAGGCACTGCTGTATGCAGTACTTCAATGAGGCCTCCAGACCTGTATGCAGTACTCAAGGTGTGGCCAGGCCACACCTTCAGTACTGCATAGAAGTCTGGAGGCCTCATTTTAGGAAGGATGTAGAATTGCTAGAAAGAGTACAGCGAAAGGCTTAAGTTCTGCAAGTTGCAGCATCTGGAGACTAGGCACCTGCAAGGTGATCTGATTGAGGTGCACAGGGCCTTGAATGGTTTGAGTAGGCGCAATGCTGATAGGATACTTCTGCTTGCTGAGATTAAGAACCTGGGGGGGGGACATAGATTCAAATTGAGGAAAGACAGTTGGAAAATAGACGTGCAGCAGTTTGCCTTTAGCCAGCAGATAGTTGATTGCTGGAACAGAATTTCGTCTGTTGTTGTGGAAATTGATAGCTTAAATAAATTTAAGGCTGAGCTAGACAAACATTTGGAGTGACCGGATGGGTGAAATGGGAAGGGGTATTTTCTTTTTTTTTTTTGGCTGATGCTAATGATGAAATATGCATTATAGTTGTTGATAAAGTTGTCATTCTGAAATCCAGTTAATGGTCTAATTTCAAAGTTTCCAGACTGGAGAATGTACCATATGTATACCAAATACCAAATTTGGGATTTCATTAAAAAAAAAAGCAGTGCAGTAATGTTTCAAACTACAGTATTTATTTTTATTTATGTAAGTATTTTGAATAGAGATGAAATAAATGTAAGAGTGATGTCGTAATTTTCGAATAGAATTACAAATTTAAAAAATGTTGACATTAGCTATGCCATTTCGTATGAATATTTCCTTTGCACTAGTCTTTTTAGGGAATTGTTTTAAGTTAGGTATATACTGTAGTATATGCAAGTGAGGTCTAATCTGGATTAATGACATTAAATATGTTTTGAACAAAATGACTGCAGCTTGACATTAAATGTAAAATATTCACAAAACAGCTTATTTCATTTGTGACAAATTTTTTAAATTAATATAATAGTTTCTGATTATTATAAAATGTTATAAATTTTACTCATGTTAATTTCAGTTTTAGCAAGACTGCAATGCCCCATTAAAACTCCCATAAACTGTGCCTAATGTATTTTTTATTTTATATTTTTTTTGTCTTTTAAAAATTTAATGTTACAATATAAAAATGGAATTGTAATATAATATTTCATGTGTATATTTTAGCTCCTAATAGAAGCTGCTTGGATATAAAGTATTATTTTGGCTGCACTATTAGTGAAGATGAATGTAGATGTATGAATATTACTTCCTGTCAGAAGCCCATGTTTCATTATGCTACTCTGGATGACTGTAGATTGGTTTTAGCAACTGGCTTGGAAGCAAGTAAGCTAATATGCATATGTGTAAATGTTGCCACATGTAATTTAGTTGTTAGGCAGTAATTATCATATACCATTTAGAATTGTAAACTATAATGTAATGTAAATTTTCTTGTTAATTTAATGAGACATAAAAGTAGGGCAATAAGTGAGTTTACTCTTCATTAATTTTACAACCTTTTATGAAAAATTTCACTTTTGTCATTTTGGTGTCTAAAACAGTTTGGTATCAAAAATGTAGAATTAAATAATATCAGTGGACTTTAGTTATTGTGCCTTCTCTCTCTCTCCCCCCTCTCCCTCCCTCCCTCCCTCCCTCAACTCCATACCTTTTAGTTTCTGGGGGGTGGAATTACACACATGATATTCATTATAGTTCTCGACTTGTTTGTTAGATTTTCTATAATTTTTGCATTATTATTATCATATAATACAATAAAATTTAGCCAGCAGGTGGCTGGTTGTCGGAACATTCTTCCATCTGTTGTTGTGGTAGTGAATAAATTCAAGGAAGAACTTGGAGGGTATGGATGGGTGAAGTGGTTTTTTTTTTTTTTTTTTTGTCTAATGCTATATAAGATTTCTTTCTTGCATCATTTTGCTGGCGGCCCCTACTACTATTTATGTTTATTTCTAAAATAAAGAAAAATCAAATTAGCCTTTTTTTAGCTTTTTTTTTTTTTTTTTTTTTTTTTTTTTGTAATATTAATATTAAAAGTGTATTGGAATTTCTGTATTTTTAGCCCAAACATCCCTATTGATGTCAGCAAGCAATAGTTGGAATGATTAAGACCTAATGTAATCAAAAACTAACTAAAGGAAATATTCACATTAGCATGCTTGCTCTGTGCACACATCTATAATTTAGATGTGTACAATTAGAAAATGGTTATATAATTATGATTAACCAAGACACAAATTCATAAATAGATGTGTGGTCACAAAATTAAATAAAAATTTATCCTTAAAATAAATTAAGAAGTTGAAATATATAAGGTTAATTTTTATTCAATTTCATTACCCCAGGGGCTCACATCTCGTGAGTATGGGTTTGGCACACCCAGGGTCCTGAGCTGGATATCATCATTCTTCTCTTCTTGGTGATTCCCTTTTACTTTTCTCTCTTTCTCTCTCTCTCTCTCTCTCTCTCTCTCTCTCTTAGGGTAACTGGGGAATGGCTGGTGCAGCATAAGCCTCAGGCTTCCTTGCACCATATAGCTAATAATAATAATGACCCTAGAAGTTTGTTTATTTATTTATTGCATCTAGGTTAATCATCATTATATAATTTACAAAGTCTTTGCAAATTATTTATTACAGCAAAAATATAACTTATAATAATACTATATTACATGCAAATAAAAGAACATTTCACTATTTTTCAAAATAGTCACCAAAGCAGTTCAAACATTTGTTCTAGCGTGACTCAAGTTTCTGAATTCTGCTGTAATAGAAGCTGCGTGGGTGTGCGTGCGTTCAACGAGTGAGGTACAGTAGTGTTGGCATCATCAGATTGGAAGTGCTGGCAAGCAATGCACATATTGCATAAGCTGTTGCCAACAAAATTTGATCCTATGGCTGAATATGGCTGACCTTGCACCCAGAGATTTGTGTCATTTTAGTCCACAGAAGAACAAGAACCTTAGTGACCAGCACTTTCACACTGATATGAGTGTCAAAACTGCTGTGCAGCATTGGCTAAACATATAACCTGACAGCTTCAATTGTAGTGGATTCTGAAACTTGTTGCATTGGGACAGATATTCAAACAGCTTTTATGACCATAAGAAGTTGAATAGTACTTCATATGGGCACCTCCATAGCCAGGTGGGAAGGAGCGGTAGTGCGTATCACATGCTTCTTGATTAGACCAGGGTTCAAGCCCGTCACCACCAAATACGGAAGATGCGGAAAGGTCAGGGAATGACCACCGCATATCCCCGGAGCAATATGGCCTTAGTTGCTAATGCTCCTAAAAACCAAAACAACAACAGTACTTCATATTTTTATTCACTAAGTCAATTCTAATAATTTTATACTTCATTTATTATATAAAATAGTTTTTATTTATCATTTAATCCATAAAATATATATCTTCCAAACAGAATATGAAGCGGAAAAAAGACTGGCAAGCATTTTTTGCTGGCTTTCTGACAAGGCAGAAATATATGCACATGTGTAAATTTATTTTTCACATACTGAATGATTTTATCAACTCTAAAATCAAAGTGTCTAATAGTTTCATGTTTATATTTTATAATTGTGATTCCAATTTTTATATATTTCTGCATCCATATTAAATATATTAGCAGAAATATATGCCCATGCACAAGATTGAAATTTACCATGGTGCTATAACTGTTCAGAACTGGACATGTTTATATGAACTTTCTTTACTTATTTTGGTACAGACTACCCCATTATTATTTTATTGGTGTAACTTGGAAACACGCTTTATTATATATATATTCCCACAGGACATGTATAATCCAATCTATAATATAAATAGGATAAAATTTTAAAGAAAGTAAAATTGATATAGAGTAAACTAATGCATAAAACCTCAAACAAGATTAGTGCCATCATAAATAAATTGAACATCACATCTGCCTAGAACATAGGTGTACAATTTAATGACTCTCCCGGTCTATCTGTTGTTAGTACAGCATAATTTAGAAATGAATGGATGACTTTGCTAAGTATTGTTTAGATATGTTGAATGGTACAGGCCCTTGACAATGTGCCATTCAATGTATTCTATTAATTGACAGTAAATTATGTATATACATTGCCTGACCACTTTATTAAGCTAATAGCATGTTGCTGTTAGCTTAATAAAGTGGTTAACATGGGCTAATAGCATTCTGGACCCCATTGGCATGAATTCCTAGTTTGACCAGTGTGGCATGGAGCATACGAGGTGTTGAAGAGTAATATGAAGAATATTGTACCATTTGTGTAACAAACTGTTCTTAATTCCTGTAGTGATGTGAGTAGATGATTGTGCTGACAAACAATTTTCTTGTTCATCCTACATATGCTCAGTGGAATTGGACTGACCAGTGCAGATCTCAAAGTCTTCCTCTTGTTCCTTAAATTGCTCTTTCACTGTTCTGCCTTTTTTTTTTTTTTTATAAAAACCCGAAACACAAGAGGTATTAGAACCCATAGTACTTAGTACCATGCTTGGGTTGAAGGTTGAGCAGACGAGAGAAGATATTTGTTGACATTAGACTTGGTGCCTCCGTAGCCAGGTGGGAAGGAGCAGCAGTGCGTAGCACACGCTTCTTGATTAGACCGGGGTTCGAGCCCGTCACCACCAAATACGGAGGATGCGGAAAGGTCAGGGAATGACCACAGCATATCGCGGAGCAATATGGCCTTAGTTGCTAATGCTCCTAAAAACCAAATAACAAACAAACAAACGACATTAGACTTGAACTTCTGTAGACTGTAATTTTCAGGAAATACTTATGGAGGAGGGTTGTTCCAGAAAACGGCAGTTGAATGAATAAACAAGGAAGTTGGTTCTGTGAGTTTGAAGTTGGACAGTAAATGGATGTTGGCTGGTGGCGGCATGTGTTTGGACTGTTTTGAAAGAGAGAGTGGGAATTATAGAAGCCAATTCAGAAGAACAGTGCCCATGGAAGTATCTGTAGAAAAGACATGCAGCAGAAACAGTACGTCTATGAGACAGTGAGTGGAGAGACTCTGTTAGAGATGAGTCATTAATTAACCTAACTGCCCTCTCCTGAATGGAATCTAGAAGCCTGAGAGAGGTTTTTGGGGGCACCACCCTAGATGTGGGAACAATATTTCATGGTAGGGCGGATTTGCGATTTGTACAGAGTGGACAGCTGTTTGGAAGAAAAGTAACGCCAAGAGTGAAAGAGAATGCATGGTTACATCCTTCTGTTGAAGGTACCTATATCCATAGGAGTAAACAAGCAACATTTCCAAGTGTAGTTGATCTTCAGCCCTTCAGTGTGATCAGGATATCAAGGGTATGCCATGAAAACATACTTGATAGCATTACACCTTCTCCAGCATCCTGTACTGTTGTTGCACAAGAGGATAGTTTCGTGCCTCATATTGGTTTCCTCGATATACTCGCACAGTGTGGCACTCTTCCATCAGTACTGAAAATTGTAAATCAGGCCACATAAGACAACATGACTTGTCTCCAGTCCTCCTGCATCCATCCTTGGCACCATTGCTTTTGCTGTGTGGTGACAGTTATACTTGATGATCTTCTCCAGGTACTGAACACCTCTCTCTCTCTCTCCATAAACTACATTTTCAGCTGCAATAGCATTTATTTATAGATTTTTTTTCTTTCTGCAAACAGATACAGCTTATTTTTTACCAGGTATTTTTATTAAAGAGTTGAATGGCACTAATCTTTGAACTCAGTGGATGACAAGCAAAGTCATCCACTGTGCTGTAGAACGTGCTAAATGCATTCATACCTCTTTGGAACAGATTTGTGTATTAGTAAGGTTACACAGATTTTTAATGCTTTCCTGCATATTTCACAGCATATGGCCTCTTTGATTTATATATTTTTGCATAGGTTATTGCACATGGTCAAATATCCTCCCCCCCCTCCGTAGTCCTAATAAAGTGGCCAGGCAGTGTATAAATATGGTTGTTGATATTAACTTTTTCCTTAGGGTTAATGCATTTTGCTTAGGTTCTAGACACATATACTTGGCTGATTAGTTCTTAGCTGAATTGGTTAATTTTTGATTTGTAGCTTAAAATACCTGTAATAAATACAAACTTATTTCAAGCCCAAAAATATTTACAAAGGAATTTTTCTTTAGCACTTTTTAGACCTCAAACTAAGATTGTACAAGGTTTCTACAAATAGGAAATAATAATATACTTATTATTTCCTATTATAATTATACTTCTCCTTTCTTTTCTTGTTTTTTCTACCTACTACCTTATTACAGTTTGAGCACACGGAGGCTGTTCATACTGCTCTCTTTCATAATATCATTTACCTACGTTGTACTACCAAACAATCTGTAAAACACCCATCTCTAAGCAGCTCCCTTCCATGAACCACACTCCATAACTTTTATTTATATATTGCTTTATGTATTGCTTTGTTTGAATTTTCATTTAATGAATGTCTGTTAAGTTATTTTTAACACTTGCTATCAATAAATACATATTACATCAGGGCTACATTCGAGGGTTTTTTGCTTAAAAATTTAACTACGAGGATTATCATGCTGATTTCTGTTCTGGCATAGGCAATATACACTAAGTGATCATGAATTATGACCATCCCATCTATAAAGGACTATACCGTATACTTACAGTATAAAAAAAAAAGCTTACTATGATAGAGCTGTGGTAATTTGTATCTGGCCATACAAGCCAAAGTGATAAAGTAGCAATTGTGGGATGTAGGTAAAGATATCACTGAGTTTCAAAAGAGCATGATTGTGGGACCTTGTGCATTGGGTGCTTCCATATCAGAGATGGAAGCACCCAATGATATGCCCACAGTCGACTGTGGTTAAGGTGTACAAAGAATGGAGTTGAATGGGTCACAGCCACCAGCTGACAAAACTGTAAAGATTATGCAAGGTGGATGTTTGTAGTAAGCAAAGGGTGCAGCGCATTGTATGGGCTCAACATCAAGTCACTGTGTGACAGTTGACATCGCAATACAATATGGGGAATGCCAGAACAATATCCCAAATGATGATGTGCCACACACTCAAACATATGGAATTCATAGCAGACAATGCAAGATAAACCCTCTCCTTACTGCTGATCATCACGACAGTGAATGCTTTGGTATCAACAACATGTTGGTTGGACACTGGAGGACTGGAAATAAGCGTGCTGGTCAGATGAGTCCGAAGTCTGGTGCGACATGCTGATGGATGCTTTAGTATGTGGGTCAATGCTAGATTAATAAATAAAAAAAGGAAATATCATGGCAGCGATATTGGCATTGATTTTACAAAGCAGCTATGCACTGTGCTTTTACTGTACATGTAAAGTACTGTAAAATACATACATACAGTACAATATAGTGCATATTTGTTTGTAAATTTATGTTAAATACATAAAATGTTAAAACTATTTCATTCTCTTTCAGTTTATTTTCGAAATGTAATGCACTGTGGAATTGCCAAGGTTGAGGAAACGTTAGTAAGATTGAGCTTGGAGTTTGTAAATCAAATTTTTAATCCAATTTTTCCAGTCACTAGATTACTATAAGTGACAATTTTTGTTCACAGCATAATTGGTAGATAAATACTACCAAGGTGTTATTTGGTTATAATAGATACTTCAGAATGGTTATCACTGTTAAAAATGCACAATCTCATGCATTTCAAAATAATTGTTGTTTTGCCTTTTGAATACTTTCAGAATTCTCCATATGTAAGTAGCAGTCTCTGTGATTCAACAAAAAATCTCCAGTCAGCAAGAAAATTATGGGGGAGTGTACTGATCGAAGGACAGGCAAATTGTTAAATAAGATGCCAAGTGATTATGAAACCAGTTCACATGTCATGGGCTGTAACATAGTGGCATATATAGATATCATATAATGTAATAAGTTAGAAGTATTAGTTATACATTGATAGGCATTTAGAAGTTTATCAAGTTAGATATTCAAGTGGTACCAGAGAGCTAGTATGTACTGGAGTCGAAAGGTTCAAGTCTGGCAGTTATGCTAAAAGATGTGAAATATAATATATTGTAAGAAAGCAGATAGCCTCTATCCTCCTTGAAAACCTAATAGTTGAAGAGGTGAAAAAACCAGAAAGATGCTGAAAGAGGGAGGAGTTAGATAATGCAGCACATTACATTTCATGCACGTTTGATTTTTATTTCTTAAATTGAATATTTTATTTTCCTGTGATTAGTGGAAATGAAAAGTAAATAACTAATTATCTTGTTACTAATTAATTAACTAATAATATATAAAGGTAATTGTTTTCACTTCACTGCACACACCTCACAACATAATATTCACTCAACTTTTGTTACTATGTTACTCAATACCTAATTTAGCAAATTCCTCCTGGTTTTTAATAAAAAAACGAAAAGCAACACATATTTTGGAACTTCTATGATTTAAGAAAATAAACAAATTGCAACAGGTACTTCAAATCATAAGTATGTAGTATTGTATTTTACTTATTTCCTCCTGTTTTTAACAACGTGTGAAACATGTAATGTAGATTTCACATATTTCATTATTTATTATTCAGTCTTTATTTCGAAAACTGATGACAAAAAAAAGTTTCTTGAAAAGCAGTGACTTTCGTATGTACTAACAGAGAATGTTTCTTTTCTGTGCGTCTGTCGTGTTGCCTGTTCATTCCATCAATCAGTTATGGCAACAAACATAATATTCAGTGCTTCAGGTACAATTTACAATATATGGATAGCCTGTGTGATAAAAATAATAATTTGCCAGATTTTTATTTGATTTTAATGAAATTTAGGATGCCTTGACAACTTTCTCTAAAAAAGCTAAATATAAATAGACAGATATTCATGAAAATCTGTCTATTGGGAGTTGAATTGTTAGATGTGAATGGACAGATGAATATGGTGAAGGTGATAGGTATTTTATTTGTGTGAAAACATGCCTAAAAAAATAAAGTCAAAATATAACTTGTATGTTCTGGGGTTATCAGTCTTGTTCCAATAGCTAGACCCGAGATAACTGTGTTGTGTGAGAATTAAAATGTGGCAATTTGTTTTACAAAATACAAAACAAAGCTATAAAATAACCAAAAAAAAAAACTAAAATGAAAGAAATCATATATATAATTACCAGCTGTCTTTTAAAACTCTAACTTTTAAAGAAGCTTACCTATAATCTACCATATTCCACCTCTTTTAGCATAATCCACCAAATTGTTCTGGCTTCAAGAAGATAAATCTAGAAGATAAATCACTAGAGATTAAATGGAAATTTAATAATTATATATAATAATAATTTATTAAATTATATAAATAAATAATAAATTTTAATAAATAAATGGAAATTTATTTATTATTGTCGAAAACCCTGCAAAGGTAATAAACGATGGCTTATTTATAAGCCATCATTCATTATCTTTTAGAATATAATAGATTCTACCACTAATATACCATTATAGAGATTGAGCTGTTTTATTGAAAATGTTGCAATGTTAATTTAACGTACAGTACACTCAGTTTAAAGTTTATCAGCCAACCTGTGCTTGCCTTAAAATCTTCATTACCTATTAATTTTTGATTAAAATCCAATGCTTTTTCACACAACATTGGGCCAGACACTGATTCACAACTTCACTCTGAAGAAAACAAAAAAATAAAGTGAGTGCACTCTCTAAAGCAGCATTTTCAGGTTTCAACATCGTCTTTTTCCTCCTTCACTATCCATAATCGACACAAATTCTGTTATAGCATTGCAATTTTTCTTGATGTCATAAATTGTTGAAGTCCCCACATCTAATTCTATTAATAATTTCAGTTTTTTGTTTCAATGTTAAAACTACACATTTTCTTTTCATTCACATTTTACCGTAAAAAATTGAGAAAAATAATAAATCACACAGTTTCGGGCAGATATTATTCTTACCAAATCTGGAGCTAAACTAATCTGAAATTCAATCATGGTTTCCAAGAAAACCCAGTAGTCTCTGTGATATTTTTCTAAAGCATATTTCTGAAGGTCACAGAATTCCAGAGGTCACAACCATAAAACAATAAAAACAATTTGCAGTTTTCGGTTTATTGGGCTTTATAAACAGGTAGTAAATTCAATCTTTCGCTTATTATAATCAAAATTCAAATTGCAAACATGATCACTATAATCGGAAAGCAACACATTTTGGATGTGTTGTTAATGAAAAAAAATGTTAATGAAAAAAATAAGAAAGATCAACCTTTCAAATTATTCCGGATAACTGACTTCTGAGAACCAACATTCTACTGTACTTTAATAGCAACACTTAAAACAGTTGGTGGTGGTTTCGAGACATCGGTGTTTCTTTTTTGGTAGGCCTGTTAGAATGGCTATTTGATTGTTGTGGAGTGAGTTCCATTTGGTTGGAATGAAAACTGCTGGAATCCTTACAATTCAAGTAATTTCCATAATTCAGGAGCCATTCTAACAGGCCTTATGATGAGAAACATTGACTTCTCAAAATTGTCACCAAACTGTTTTAAGTGTTTCTATTTATTTCAATGTATTCATTTAACTTTGTAACATTTTCATCTTTACTCATTATAGATTAGTGTCACTCTATTTGATATCCATATCCATAAAAAGCTGTAATACTAAATATAACCTGGGTTTACCAGGGTTGTCCATTCCACTGTGGGAGGCTTGAAAATGTGATTATCATTGATTTAGATGTTTAAAGGCTCTTACAGACAGTACTTTAATAAGATACTACAGTAAAAATCTGTTAAAGAAGGAATGATTAATTTACATTTTCTTGTAATTACATTTATTTCTTTATCATTTTATTGAACATTGAAATTTATTTTGTGAAATGTTTCCTTTTACATATTGATTTTGCAAAATGAATCAGAGTAGTATGTCACAAGTGCTGCTAATGTAATGAGGTTACCTTATCCACTCACCTACCACTTAATTATATTTCTTTGCTTGCATTCTGTACTTGAAGTGCCTCTGAATTTTTGAAATCCCCTTATCTAATTTAGAAGAAGATTGCATTCACATTGCATGCCATTGTATGCAACGTGATAAACCAGAAACCAAAGATAAACCAGAAGGGGGTTTATTTTGGGTGTTATTGACCTTGTCATTAATTAGTAAATCTATTAAGTATGAAAGTGTTTTCTTAAAATAAAAATATCCATTATGTATGCAAAAAGATATATCTTAATTTAGTGAAATACTGTAATAGTATTTCACTAAATAAGATGCATATTTTAACAATCACAACTCCCATTTTAAAGCTTATGACATTCAATATGTGTTTGATAAATTTCTGATTTTAAAAAGAGTAGCATTGCTACTTACTTCATTTTGAAGAAATAAGCAGTAGTTGGACTCAATTTAAGGTTTGAGAATGCCCTTGCTATTCTACTATTTGAAGCCAAATTTAACATGTTCTATTTTCCCCCCAGTCAAAGGTGATATAAATAAATAGAGATTGTAGTAATTTAATGTAACTTATTTTCATAAAAACAACTTCCATAAATCACATAAGCTAGTAGATTTAAGAACTGAAATGAAGCAACACACTTTACTGGAGTATAAGATTGTGTATTTTAATAGGATTATATCTTGCATTAAAATATTGAGGGAGATCATACACAGTGACCTTATGGGTCTTTTAAGTAGAGAGAAGGAGGTGGGTATTAAAAGAAAAATTAAAACCACTTACATTAATGCAATATGAAAGTTAATGTTCACCATTATGCTGCCCATTGTACAAAAATTATGATAACAATGAAAAGAGAAGACTTCTTATCAACTCTTAAAAGAGTTTTATTGATTTGCTTTTCTGCACTTGGCTGTCCTTGCTAATCATCTCAATGGAATTATTTTATTACATTTGGCCGGTGATGTTACATGGTTTTTTGACAGCTGGGCTGGAGTAAGCTTGTGACAGTTCTGTTGAACTAGGTGTGTCATTCCCTCATGTTAGGTGGATGATGGCATTGCTAGTTGTGCTGAACAGGTCCATGTAAGTTTGGTGTAGGACAGTTTGTTGTACAACAATTCAGTGTATACTACAATTCAGTGCATGACAGACAGTTTGGTGAAAAACAATTTGGAGGGTGCATCACTGTGGTGAGCATGACAATTCAGTGAATTCTATACGAGAATTCGATGTAGGAAAAAGCAAAAACAAAAATGCAAACTTTTAACATATATATATGGTGTACATGGTGAAGACAATAAGCATAAGTGCTTATTCTCTTCACCAAGTACACCCTCCTATCTGTAGGCACCTCCGTAGCCAGGTGGGAAGGAGCAGCAGTGCGTAGTACACGCTTCTTGATTAGACCCGGGTTCGAGCCCGTCACCACCAAATACGGAGGATGCGGAAAGGTCAGGGAATGACCACTGCATATCCTGGAGCAATATGTCCTTAGTTGCTAATGCTCCTAAAAACCAAATAACAAACAAACTCCCATCTGTCTGTTCATCCATCCACATGTAACAACTTGACTCCCAGTGCATAGAGTTTCGTGAAATTTTATATTTAGGCCTTCTAAAAATATTTGTCAGACCATTTCAAATTTTATTGAAATTGCACAGATAGACAGGAGAAGAGTAAATTCATATGTAGGAGAAGAGTAATAAATATTATACAATGTAATTAAACTGAACAGTTAAGTTTACAGAACACAAAACTGTAGAGTTTTCGAAAGTTCTAATTGTAATTAATTGATAAGGTGATAACTGTATTTACTTTTCACTCCTTTTGATCATAGAAAAAGATGAAAAAATATTCAATTACTATTAAAAAAAAATTCAAACGTATCTGAAATGTAACATACCCCACACATTAACTAGCTTGTTTCCTTTATTTTCAAAATTTCTGCATCCCTTCTTTCTAAGTGATCAAAGTTTCTTTTGAATTTTTATTTCATTGATTTTCTTAATTTCTGATTTCTCTGTGATACACCAAATTGTAATGCATGCACTGGATTGTTATAGGAATTCTCTCTCAACAAATTGTTATACACCATATTGTTACACATGCCAAATTGCCATGCCCTGTAAAATGAAATAAATTTTCTGTTTATACTCCGGGACAACCAAACGGTCAAGAGTGTATTACACAAACTGAATTGCTGCAGCCAAATTGTCATGCAATGTAGTATCATACACACACTGAATTGTTGTATACAGCAAGCTATTGTAGGACAAATTTTTGCATATATTTAAGCTGAATTGCCTTGCAGCCAGTTGATCTGTCCCCATGCTTAACTGTGTCTTTATTGCACTTATTTTCATTATAGATATGTTAGCTGAGTACTAATATTTGTGGGGTAGGGACTGTATTGTCCCTTCTCCATTTATTTGTAGTAGAAAAGAGTTCTTTCCACTGGGTAGAAATAGCAAGCTACTTCTCTTTCTCTATATATTGTGAGGATTCCAGTTATTTTCTTATATAGTATATAAAAATATAAACATATATGTATAACCTTGCACAAAACATCTGCTGTTTTATGCGAGGTTATATAGACATTTCATTTCTTAATTATTATTTTTTTTTTTTTTTAAATCTCTCCTACAGCAGTTGCTCATGTAAAACAGAACTGCTATACAAAATCTAAGTGCATCATATCAAAATTATTTATTGCATCCAGTTCTTTTGTTATTACCTCATAGCAGTTAATCATACTGGTCATGTAACATCTCCCCTTAACAAATCATTGCTGTGATTGATATATAACCGTATTCCTGTCATGATGATCCTGCATTACTTCTTTAACCACTGACTCCATTATTTTTCTTGCCATGATGTTAGTTATATAAATGTGACTTAAGTTTCGTTCCCAAACTTCCATTTTGAAATGTAATTTACATCACACATATGTTAAACCCCTATTAGGAAGTTTGTGTGAGATGTACTTAAAAAACAGGGTACTATTTTAATGCAGGTTATATATACAGCAGACTCTCGATTAACCGAGACACTTCAAGACTCCAAATTAAAAAAAAAAAAAAAAAAATCAACCAGAAATCAAAACATTCAAGTAATAAGTAGAATGGATATAAACAGATATTTTGCAAGTCGTACATAAGCGACACGCGGCATTATAAGTCATCACTGGGAGATTAGTGTATTATCTTGCAATTCCCACTGTCTTCACACTCGCCGCTCAAAAAAAAAAGAGACCAAATGTTTAGTTTGTTTTAGTGTGTCGTGTCAATTGTTGTGTTCTGTTGCAGTGCAAAAGGACAAATTTTGTTTTGTTATTTATGTCAGGGATGTCAGAATTTTTTTTTTTTTTATAGTAAATATATATATATATATTTTTTTTTTATAAATCACGAAAATGATGGGTAAACGCAAAAGAGTTGCGTTTTCAGTTAAACACTTGAAATTATTCAAAAGTTTGAAAACGGTGCATCTGTTAAATCTCTAAGGAACCATTATTATGTCGGTGACCAAAACCATACGCAACACTTAAAAAATAAAGGGAAGCTATTAGATTTAAAATCGACATCGTAAAAAAATATAGGAAAGCTATATTTATAGGAAAGCTATAAAAATATAGGAAAGGCTTAAAATTGACATCGCAAAAATTAAAGGGAAGCATCGTATTGGACACGTGAGTAGTGCGTTGTAAGTTTTTCCGTTTTTTATCTATTGCCATATTTTTTACATAGGTTGCTGAACATTTTTCGATACAGTAAGTTCTCGACTTACACGACTATGGTTTTACGTAAATTTTTTTTCACTCATTTTTTTTTCAGGATTGTAAAATTTCAAACAAACAAAAACAATAAATAAACAAAATAAGCAATCAATAACAGCGATCACAGCACGCACAAATTGCACAAGTGAGATACAGAGTAACAAGCAAAAAAATAGGAAAGAAGAGAAGATTCTTACAATTTATTTGGTTTTTTTTTTTATATGACTGAATATTTCAGTGAAGGGGACACATTTCACCATAATAACGTAAAAACCCACACAACCCCAGCTATCGGTATTATCGCAAATGCAATAAGATCAAGTTTACTACCCGTTTATAATTAGATGCATGAACAGAAAAGCCCAGTAACCCAGAAGGTGCAAATTGTTTAACGGCAGTGACCTCCATAAATGTGCTTTAGTAAAATGTGAGTTTGCGTGAGGTGATAATAGTGTGTTTCCCCTTTAACCCTGTGAAGTTCTTTTCAGAAAATTTCATTTTGACTGTTATCATGGTGCTGACTAAGAGAAAAAGTGACAGCGCTACTAGTAAATCTATCAACAAAAGGAAAGCGATCGATTTGGATCAGAAAATTAAACTAATAAGGATGTATGAAAATGGCCAAAGATAACAAGTATCGCGTGGAATTCAGATTTTTCAATAATAATATAATAGCAATATGTTATTAGTCATTCCCGAGTTACGTAAAACTCGACGAAGTAAGAAGTCCTGGAACGTATCTCTTACATATGTTACATATGTGACTTCTGTATTTTTGGATTAACCGGGAAGTTGATTATCCGGGATTTGTGTTTTACCATCTATCCCAGAAAATCGAGTGTCTACTGTAAATTGAAATAGTTCTGTAACATAATGCTATTTTCCATTAGATTTTATTGTCAAATGTCTGGGGTGCTGTTGTCCCTCCAGTGATAGTGATAGTGCTTTGTATTAGGCCTTTTAGAAATTATTGTAGTTAATGAAAAGTAACCAGTATTGTTTTTAATCAGATAACCTCATCCAGTAGGCGAATCTGTTATACATTCAAACTTCAGGGCACTGCTGTGACCAGTTTTGTAACTTATTGGTTTCATCATCATACAACAGGTAGCCTGTATTAGAAATTCTCTGTCAGGCAGTGAATGGATGTATCAAATCTAAATGAGTAGCTAAGCAATAGATCAGAAGAAAACTGGAAGTGTAATTTACGCCACATCTATATTAAACTCCTATTAGGAGTGCTGCATGAGCCTAGTATTAAGATGTACTTAAGAAGTGGGGTACTATTTCAATGTAGATTATTAATAAATTGAATAGTTCTATGAAATAATGCAATATTGGGTTATTTTGTATAGAACAGTTTCAAGTTGAAATTTGTCTTTATCCCATGCTTAGACAGTAACTTTTTTTCTTGATTTTACAATTCTTTTTTTTTTTTTTTTTTTTTGGCTTATTTTTTTATGCATTTAAAAAAAAATACTGCCGTGTGCATATTCTCTCTGCTATGTATAGTTGGTTAATAATAATAAAAAGTTTGAACTCACCTCTGACTTTAATTTTTGAAAAATTTATGGCTGCTTTTTTGTATGGTTAAATGTTTATATTATAATATTGGAAATTTACCGTAGACAGTATCATGCATATGATTTGTTTTAAACAGGTGAAAATTGCTCATTAGTCAGCTGTCCTTCAGATGCAGAACTGTGCCCATTAGATAGCTATAAACTTCCAACAGTTTTTTCACCAGACCATTGTTGTCCACAGCATCAAGGGTAAGTTTAAAAAAAAAAAGTAACTTTAAGCATTAAAGTATCATTTTTTGTATACATTACATATTCTATAGAATTCGCATTGTAAAAAAAGTGAATTTGATGTTCAATGATTTTGTGTTAATTTTGTTACATCTCAGAATTGTATTTCGATAAAGGGAGGGAAAAAAAAATATATATATATATAGAATTATTTATATATATATATTTGAATATTCTTATAATTAGTAACTTATGATCTTAATAAAAAATATGATTATAAATATATATCTGTTGTTTTTATTTTCTAAAAGAGGGATTTTAAAACTGGCAGCATATTTTTGCTTTTTCATTGTGGAAAGAGAGCTTTGATTGCAGTGGTTATTATTACTATCATTTAAAGAAGCAAGAGAATGCAATGTACATAATGTGGTGTAAAAATTATTGAATATTATGAAAGCAATTAATAATCAGAATTGTTAACATATAGTTAAGGTCAGATATACTAAATGAAATAAAAAAAATTGAAATATAGTGGAGCATTGATTTATGGACATGTGCAGTAATTATAAAGTATTATTTGTATTATAAATAGTTTGTTTGATTTATATCTAAATGTTTTTTTTAAATAATTTTGATATTTTCTGAAAATGCATTTTTATGAGTTGTTCTACTTGAAAAAAGTACTTTTACGTATACAGTAGTGAAATTTATCCTAATTCCATTTTAAACAAAATGTAGGTGATATGCTGAACTGTGCTACATTCCAGCCATACCAATTATCCAGATAGCTTGAGTCCTATGTAGATATATAAAGCCATGCTATTTAATCAGTTAGTACCTCAGACATAGGTCATGGTTGTATTCTTGACATTATCATATTACAAGGAAAGAATGTGAAGGATGAATTCTTATGAAAAATGTGAAGGCTTGCATACCATATCAGAAACATAATATGTGACCTGTGTTTTCCTAAGTGGAAAACAGTTTAATAATGTATAATTTTTCCAAGAATAAAATCTTATAAAATAATTAAATCAGCTGCTTTTGGATTTTTTTGAATTTGATAGAAATTCAGGATTTTTATTTATTTAAATTTTATTTTTTAAGACATTGCTTAATTAAATCTATATGCAAACTAAATTCTCATTGTTTCAAAAAAAAAAAAAAAAAAAAACCAAGCCAAAAAACTATAGTAACAAACAAAAATGAGGAATAAAACACACCATTTTTAGATCTTAGGAACATTATAAATTATAATTGTTTGATTGATATAAATTGAATAATTTAGAAGGAAGCTCATGATGTAACAGTATCACTTAATATTATATAATTTTTTATTGTTACATACAGCGATGGCCAAATTTAAATGACCTATTTAAGAACATGTGGAGAAGCAACGATTTTCTTGATGTGGACAGTATTTGGTGCATGCATGTTGCTTATTACATGGAAGCAGTTCCTCAAGTTAGGAAAAAATCATTTTTGCAACAACACATTGTATAAGAATAAAGAATATAGAGGTTGTATTACACATTGCAATAACCATTATCATCATCAGCAATTTGAAACCAACTAACAACTTTACATTTACCATAAAAAAAAATAAATAAACATGAAAGGTAATTAGAACCTGTAATACTTAGTACCATGTATCAGTTGAAGATTCAGAAGATAGGAGCTACTTGTTGATGTTGGACTTGAATTTATATAGATTATAATTTTCAGAAAAAATATATAAGAAAGAAACAAAGCTATCTAAAAGAACAGAAATAGAAGGGAGAAAAGATTGGATTTATTAATAACTTGTTTACGACTTTGTAAGCAAGTACCTGAACTTGTTTACGTTTTAGTGCAGGTAAAAAATAAATTTTAGGATTTTGATGCAAACCAATTGTGATACTTTTTATTCTTATCCTGAACAGCCTTAGCACATTTTTTGATAAACTGTGGCTTAAATAGTGGCAACTAAAGGATTTCACCTATAAGAATAACTTTAGTTACACAATTTGAGCAAGTATTAGGATTAGATGATTTAAAGCAGTAGTCCATCCAAGGAAAAGGGAATAGAAATCAATTGTGTCCATGATTTCTGTCCCACATGGCATTGTTGTAATGTCAAATAGCATGCTATTGAGAATTGGCATCAGGCAGAGGCTCCATTGGAGAAGAGTCACTTACCAAGTTATGATCTGAGAACCAAAAGAATAGGTAACATTAATTGTGTACTTTGAAGGGTTGTCAGGAAACAAAAATCAAGAGTGTTAGGTGTGTTGTATGATTGGAATTACTGGATAGTCCAGTAGGCAAAAGAACAAATTGTGTTCATTAGTAACAGCAAATCCTTTAGTATCCCTACTAGCTGAGTCCATACAACCTAAAAATTGAAGCCAGATAGGATTATGAACATTGCAATCATCAAGGAAAATTGCATAATTATTAGCAAAGTTTGGCTGCAGAAATATAAATATTAAAGAAAGAAATTTTAAACATTCCATCTGGTTTGTCAAATTAGGAGAATGACAGGTGGTAAGTGAACATTACAGAATAAGATAAGATTTTGGGCCAAAGGAGATTAAAAGGAGGAGTTTTCAGAAGTCTCAGATTATTTCTAATTAAGTGGTTAGAACACATGAGATGAGTAATGGTTGAGAAAACTGATACTTGGGATTCTTATAAAAAGTAAGTGGCACTTAGAAGATGGACATCATTGAGATTAGATATGAGACCATAGCATATACTTGTAAAATGAATTATGAAAATTTTGGAAGGTTTAGTTCTTTTCATATGTATGTTTGTTTCATCAATTTGACTATTTGTGATGCATTCATGAAGGTGAAAGTTGGAGGAATATGTGCTGAAGTTTACCCATCTCCTTAATAGAGTGGCTTTGGTAGTGCCATCTGCAGACCCACTACTCAGACTCCCTTCTGTCACAACTGACAGACTAGCGGCTAGCAAGGCTATTCACTAGCTGAACCAGATATATTCTAGAATATTTTCAGTAGGGGAGCTATCTGGCATCCAACCTACAAAAACTCTTTTAGAGCTGCACCCTCAAAATTTTAAGATATTACAACAAGCATTATAAGCACCATCGTGCTTATTATAATCTCAAACAACATCACTCGTATGATGTGATAGAAAATAGGGGTAAGGAGATATTGAACGGATTTTCCCAATGTAGCAGGAAAATAGTGGCCTTTTGATTTAAAGGTGTGTTTATCGTATCATGGTAAATTGATCGTAGATTCATTTATTTATTTATTTACATACATAGTTACACAGAGAGCATGCAGAACTTAAACTTTGATGAGAAAGTTGGGCATTGCAGACTATAGTACATTGCAGAGAATAAATACAAAGCAGTTGTTTGTATTAAAATATATACAAAATTAGGATTAATATTTAACTTACACTTCCAAAAACAAAAACTCATTAGTAGCATGCTTCTCCACTATGTACTCATTATATAAATGGGCACATTCTGTTTGACATGCAGCAGTCTTTCTACTGCTGTAAGTATAGCTGACAACTCTCTGGATTTACAGTGACGACACCATTGTAAATCCAGATTTAATACAGGTGTCTCCATTTCTCTATTATTATATTTTTTTCTTTCCAAATTTTCATCTAGATCTCTTCAATAATAAATGTTTATATTACTTGATAATCATTAGATACAGGCCTAACTATAAGAATGATTCTCATTGTTATAATGTAGTAAAAGATATTTCAACATATAAATACAAAGTTTTATGTTATTTTGCTATATTGACTCTATACTAGGCCTGGGGTCTACATGACCCAAGGATTATTTTCAGAAAGAAAAAGTTATTAGAAGGAAAAAAAGTTCTATTTCATCTCTGGTTGGTGTCAACAAGAATATTTATTGTATTAGAGGGCATGTTCAAAACAGTTTATAAAATTTATTTATTTTACCTTAAAGAACCATTCTTTTTGCCCATTCTCTCTCATAATTGGTCCACCTCTTCTTTAATCTTTACTGGTCATGTCAGTTTATTATAAGGTTTAATGTCAAATGTCACTCTGAGTGACAGGCGCTTCCGTAGCCAGGTGGGCAGGGGCGGCAGTGCGTAGCGCACGCTTCTTGATTAGACCGGGGTTCGAGCCAGTGACCACCAAATACAGAGGATGCGGAAAGGTCAGGGAATGACCACCGCATATCCCCGGAGCAATATGGCTTTAGTTGCTAATGCTCCTAAAAACCAAATAACAGCAACAACAACAAATGAGTGAAATTTTGAATATATATATATATATTTTTTTTTTTTGAGCAAGTATAATTTTATTTTTTAGTTTTATGTTTTTAGTATTAAGAAAGAATATATTAATTATGTAAATCTTTTTTTTATTTAGGTGTGCTTGCCTCCCAACTAATTGTAAGCCCTTGAAATGCCCACCTGGAAAACAACAGAAAATTATAAAGCATGGCAATGGAAAACCAGGTTCATGTTGCAATATTTATGAATGTGTGAATGGTATGTTCTTAAACAGTAATAAAATAGAAATGTGTATGAATTGAATAACTCATTAATAGCAACTGAATATCTAAGATTTTAATGCCTAGCTGATTTCTTTCAAGAATTTTTGCACTGTTCTTTCTTTCACTCTGAGATAGACAATCGTGCCTCACCTTGTAGAAAAATAGAAACAATAGCTTTGGTTTCAAAAGACTTAAATTAAGTTTTTTGAACTAGTGCCTTTATATCTATGTGTGTGTGTGTTAGAGCCTTGATAATCTGGAGTGAATGGGACTGGAACTAACTTGGATTTATATGGAATGATAAAATAAAAAAAGTATATTTTTTAATTTTTTTTATCAAAATTAATAAAAAGTGTGTTAAACCAATGAAAGAAATTATAATTAAATTGTTTTTTTACCTATAAAAATGTATAACTGCAGAATTATGAAAAGTAGGAGGACTTTGTTATTTTTATAAATATTGGTTTGGATTAGGAAAAAAAAAAAAAAAATTGATTATCAAGATTCTCCTGTTGTTAGCATTTATACACGAATTGAAAATTGTCTATAATCTTGTTCTTCTACTTATCAGTGTTTTCAAAATATTTTTATAATATTCTACTTTTATTTATTATTTGGCATGTAAAATTTAATGATAACAAAGCTATTTAAGATTGATTTTTCAATGACTGGATTTGAAAAATATAAAAATATATTTTTTATTTCGTACATAAATTTAATTTAATAGAGAAATAAGATATATAAATTATGCTATTAAGCCTTCAAGGATCATCTTGTATATCCCTTAGGTTTACTAAGCTTGGCTATCCTTGTTATGTAGTTTTCATTGAAACTTCAAATTTTTGTCTTTGTTTTTTGCCCTATCAGACAATGACAGAAGCTTGTTTTGATACAGCTGGTTTAATAACATCAATGGTTACATATAAGAATTAGAAAAATATAAAAATGAAATCATATACTGGAATTTTGAATTTCCTGGTTATATATATACAGGGTGTCTTAAAAATACACGGCATAACTTCAGGAATGAGTTCCTCGTATGTAGACAATAAAAATATTTTATATCAACATAGTTCCGGAAATGCTTGGTTTCCGAGTTTTGAAGGTCTCTCTATGACACTTAACTGTTCACATCACCTTATAGTAATTGTTCAAAATGTCTACCTTCTGCCTGAATACAGGCCTCACATCGACATCTCGTAGACTCGCGAAGACGATGCCAAATTCCTGGCATGTTTTGTATTGTCTCACAACCTGCCACAATTTGATTGCGGAGAGTTTCCACATCCGCTACCGGAGTCGAATACACCAATGACTTTAAATGGCCCCACAAGAAGAAATCTAGTGGGTTTAAATCAGTGAGAGCGTGGAGGCCAGGAAGTTGGTCCACCTCTGCCTATCCACCGACCAGGATACCTTTGATTCAGATAATTGCGGGCTAGGTGGCTGAAATGTGCGGGAGCGCCATCGTGCATGAAGTGTGCTTGTTGATGAATGATCAGTGACATGTCGTCCAAGAAATCAGGCATGTTGTTTTCCAGAAAGTTTCTGTACGCCTGCACTGTGAGTTTGTTTGGAAGTACATGGGGCCCAAATAACTTATCACCAAAAACACCCGCCCAGATGTTGAGGCTGAACCGCTGTTGGTGATGTGATGGAAGAATTGCATGTGGGTTTTCCTCAGCCCATACATGCTGATTGTGAAAGTTTTGAATTCCGTCTCGTGTGAACTGTGCTTCATCTGTGAATATTACTAAGGCAGGAAAGTGAGGAGTTGTACCACACTGCTGCAAGAACCACTGGCAGAACATTACTTATGCAGGGTAATCTGCTGGTGACAAAGCCTGTACTCGTTGCAGATGATAAGGATACAGTTTGTGTTCTTGCAACACTCTCCAAATAGTCGAACGTTGAACAGCCAGTTGCATTGCTATTCTGCGTGTGCTGATTCCAGGAGTGGCATGCACAACATCCTAAATTTCCTCCTCTACTTCAGGAGTCATAGA
This sequence comes from Mastigoproctus giganteus, assembly GCF_048544385.1. Classification (NCBI taxonomy): domain Eukaryota; kingdom Metazoa; phylum Arthropoda; class Arachnida; order Uropygi; family Thelyphonidae; genus Mastigoproctus; species Mastigoproctus giganteus. Next base: position 46,385,281 of record NC_143586.1, on the reverse strand, counting down.
TCTTGGTCATTCTGTCAGCAGCATAAGATGTAAAGGTCCCATGTTCACAAAGGTGGCAATGGATACCTTCAAACGTTTTCCTGTCTGGACATCTTTGTTCTGGGAACCTTTCGTGGTACAAACGACGAGCCTCCAGAGCATTGCCGTCCACCAAATTGTACATAAAGTGCATATCCGCTTGCTCCTGATTTGAGTACACGGTCAGAATGGAAAACAACCAGATTCTGTCAGTACCTTGTGATGAAGGAAATCACTTGTGGGAGATAAGACATTCCGGTTAATAACTCAGGAACCAAGCATTTCCGGAACTATGTTGATATAAAATATTTTTATTGTCTACATATGAGGAACTCATTTCTGAAGTTATGCCGTGTATTTTTGAGACACCCTGTATATCACTGTGTGCGCGTGTGTGCGTGTGTGTGTGTGTGAAGTTTTATTTTTTTTTGAAAATAAATTATGTATTTTCAACTCTTAACTCTTGTTGCTGGTAAATAGATTATTAAAGATTTCTAAATTAGTAAGGCTTCCTTCCTTATCAGTCACAATTACAAAAGACCAATGAGAGAAAAGTTCAAAGACAGTACATGTTGAATATCAAAGCAAGTTAACATGTTAAAACTTTACCATAAGGTGTTTTATACATATGGTGAGGAAAAAAAAAAAAAAAAAACTAGGTGATTTGTTTCATATTACAATCCAGTGAAGTGTTATAACTTCATATATTTAGTACACTCATAGGCATAAGCTGTATGGGGTGCATTATAGCCATAGCAGCTTATGCACCATCAAACTCCCATAACAACAAAAAACAACAAATAAGCTGTATGACTTTATAGATTTAGTAAATTTTGGACTGAGTGTGTGACCAGCAACTTTACCACGAATTACAAGATAAAGCATGATTCCTATGATAATAATCAAAAGTCTGCTAGCTCCAAACAGAATTCATAGATAGCAAGTTGCCCAGCCGGGTTATTGCAGTATTTAAATTAAAGGTAAATAATATTATTTAACTTTAATTTAAATATAATTGTACTTGGAGATCCAATTTGTCATCCAGTAATAGTATTCAGAGAATGAATTTTTTGAACAAAATCGAAGTGAATTGATTTTGCAGGGGGGAGTGAGTTCCTGGTACTTCTTGATATCATTGAAGGTAAGGAAATAGATATTTTGCAAATCAGTTCTGTCGGTTTCGGTGTGAGAATTTTTCAGACACTATTATGAAAGAAGAAAGAATTGATGTAGAGGTATGGTCCTTGGTCTGGAAAAAACCAAGAATCTTAGTCCGGACAAGCATACAAGAAGGCATGAAATATAACAAGTTATCCTAAATAATTCTTGGTATTTTAATAATTCTTCATATTAATGCTGAGTTTCAGAAAATATTCAACTAGGTGGGGGGGGGAAAATGAATTCAGATCTCTTTCTGGTGCAGTTTTGAAAATGCTCTTGGCTACCAAGTTTGAGCAGTAGTCATTATTACAAACAAAACTGACTTACTTTTTCTGAAGATGTGCAAAGTGTGCATATCTTCGATATCTATCACTATCTTTTATGAAGCATTCATACCAGTTGATATCTAATAGACAATCTAAACATAATTCCACAGAGAAAATTAAGCTAATGTTTAAAAGCATACTGTACTGGAAAACAATCCTGTAGCTGTTTTCAATATAAAATGTGTATTTTTTTTTTAAGTGAAATTTACTTTATATTGCAGTGTGGAAGGCACCTCTGTAGCCAGGTGGGAAGGAGCAGCAGTGTGTAGCACACGCTTCTTGATTAGACCGGGGTTCGAGCCCGTCACCACCAAATATGGAGGATGCGGAAAGGTCAGGGAATGACCACCGCATATCCCGGAGCAATATGGCCTTAGTTGCTAATGCTCCTAAAAACCAAACAACAAAACAAAACAAGCAGTGTGGACTTTAAAAGACATCTCCTACCTTTTCTGAAAAATTTCCCATTTCTTTTATTATTTATTATTTTTTTTTTGGGAAGAAGTGCATTTTATAAAAATACCTCCTGTTTTCTTCTTGCCTGTTTTGGCCAAAAAATCTGTTTTTATCCTACTTACAAATACCTGACCTTCAACTTTTCAAAAGTCAAATGGTGTTTTAGTGATCACAGTATGGTTCTGATGATTCTGGTAGAGTGTGCGCGGTCCACCTTCAGTTTTTAATGCATATTCTCCTTTTTAATGGTATCCTGTAAAAAGAAACCTGTTTTTTTTTTTGTTTTTTTTTTTGACAGTCGTGTTGAAGTTAATAGGCACATACACAAAATTTTGAATCTGCCCATTAGAATTAATCTTATTTATTTACTTTTTTTAGATTTTTTATAACCACCCCACCCTGAACAAATCCATGTCACTAGAGTAGTATTGGCTTGAATATTTTTACAAAAAGTAAATAGATAAAAACATCCTTTTTAACTTTATTTTCTCCATTTCTGCATCCTTGAATTTTTGACTATAAGATGTGGTAATCTTCCCTCCCCCATGTACTTTCTTACTTTTTAATTATTCTATTCCACTATGTACAAGTTAGTTCAAATGCATCATATTAGTACACAGGTAAACTCTAAATTAGCAAATTTTTGCAAAGGCGGCATCATTTAAGTTATATCTCATATTGTGAATACCTTCACAACGAGTTGCCATGATATTGCACTACTTCAAATAAGTATTACTACACCAAAAGAGAAGACTGCTGTTACTTATTCTCAGTGGATACCACCACCACCCAGACGACACCTTTTCAGGGCTGTTGGGCCCTTTTTCGGTGGTTGGGTAGGTACCCTAGTGATATAAACATAGCTTAAACGATGTTTATTAATTGTTTGTTGGACCAGGCTTCCTTCTGTTGTTGTGGAAGGAGGTGGATGGTTTGAATATCAGGGAAGAGCTTAACAATTTCTTGGAGGGTATGGATAAGAGAAGTGTGTAGTGTGTGTGTTTTTTTTTTTTTTGGCTGATGCTATACAAGCTTGCTTCCTTGATCATTTGCCACTACTACTATTACTATTCCTTTTTAGTTTCCCAAACCTTTTATTTTGGCCTGATGTATCTTGAGTGGTCAAGTATGAGAATGCACTGCACATTCATTTGATTGGACCATGTTTGAGCTTATATGATTAATAATTGTATTCATTGTCCAAATGAGTAATTATAAACCCCTCTGACCTAGTGGCCAGTCACCTCCTTATGCAGAATATAAATAAACTTTTCTTTCTAGTTGATTTTTTAAAATTTTTATTCTCTGTGTGATACACTGAATTGTTTTTACCGAATTATGCACCAAAGTGTTACAACAAATTGTCTTGCAACCAATTGATGCAATATTCTCATTTTACTGAAAAGTTGCTGTATAATTTTTTTTTTCCCAGGAAAATTTTTAAAAAATCAGTGTGTTTCAAATACTGATTTCCAAAGTGACCATCCAGAAGGGTGTTAAAATAGTATAGCAGTAAGGCAACTTAAAGTGATACAAGTTATTTTTTGTTGTGAGCATTGAGACTATTGCATTTACTAGGAGTTTAAACCCTGCTGACTACGAAAACATGAGAGGATGAAGATGGCCTCAATTCATTATTTTGAAAGGCCAAGTAGCATTAGCTATTTTGTAATTTCAAAGTTTTAGCTATTAGATTACAAAAAATTTTTAAAAGAATAACTATTAATAATTTGTTTCATAAATAAGCACTGAAATTCAGTGATGGCTGGTATTCCTATATATCCACTCACATAAAATAAATAAATAAATAAACAAACAGTATGTTGACTGATAGGTTAAGGAAAATCAGTCTTACATCTCTTAAATTTTAATTATTAAAAGATTGTCGGTGTTTCACAAATTCTAATGACAAGATTGTGACTCTCATGAAAATGAAGAATAGTTATTTATATGCTGTTACTAAAATAATGAAATTATTATAAATATTTTATTATGTCTTAAAATGTTTTTTTAATGATTACAGTTTATATTTTACAGCATCAGAAGTTGATTGTGAGTTTAACAGCAAACGGTATAGCAATAATGCAGTTTGGAAAATTGACAAATGCACTATGTGTTCATGTCTGAATGGCATTATGTTTTGTCAGCCTGATAAGTGTCCAGATTTGCCCCTGTGTGGTCTTGTATCTGTACCTGAAGGGGAATGCTGTGCTGTTTGTTCTGGTATGTCGAACTTTTGATAAATATCTTTCAGCATGCTTTATAAAACCTCATTCTTGTTGTAAGATTATTCTGATTAGAGGTATGCTAATTTGCCAATTATTAGTGTTAACCATTTGGCGCAAGGAAGACTCAGACATTTGCTGCACCGACCAAAAAATAAAAATAAATAAATAAATACATATAGAATATACTACCTATCCATCTCAGCTACCCATGGATGTAACTTATGAAGGTGTAGCCTGGCACATAAAAGGAGTTATCTGATATTGACTTTACACTGTTTTTTGAGGTAGTCTCCTTGTAACTCAATCCACTTTTTCCAGCAGTGCTCCAAATTCATGATCCCAGTTTTGTAACTGCTTTCTTGAAGGTCTTGAAAAAAAGGAATGTGTAGCCATTCTCACCTCATATTTCAACCCAAATTTTCTTCCAAACAAGTTAGTTTTTAGCGCGGTCGACTCGTTGGTAGGCACTGCAGAACTGCAGCACCCCCAACTTTTTAAATCTAAATATACAGTCAACATAGTTATATGAAGTTTTGTGAAGAACAATGCAATGCAATGAATAGTTTTATTAACAGGTTCTGCATATAGTATACTCACCCTCTATTTCCAATAATAAAAAAAAGATAAATAAATAAATAATTGCTTTATTTAATACAAGTATTAAACAGAGTCCGGGTCATTCAGGCCCAACCATATTACCATCTCCGAAGGTAATTTTCATCAGCTTCGATGTTTGACAAAATGTCTTGGGCAAATTGGAAACAGCAGGATTTATTATTCAGCTTTAAAGCCTGCACAATCTGCAGTTTGTAGGCATGGAGGTGAAGGCAGTTATGAACAACCCTCCAAACAGTCGTTTGTGGTATACCTAACTGCAAAGAAGCTCATCTAATTGATTTTTGTGGGCTTTGAGAAAACGCTTCATGAATTCGATCAACATCTTCCTGTAAAGTGCTCGGTCGTCCTGCTCCTTTTCGGGAAGGAGAACACTACCAATCTCTTGAAATTGCTTTAACCAAAGGTGGACTTTTTTTGTACTGAGTTCTGTAACGACGTTGCGTTGTGATAACGGAATTTGTTTCGAAAAATAAAAGTACACACATTGCCTTCTCTTGAACAGTCGCCATTTTGAAGTAATGCCGTCAATATCTCCCGGACATCAATGCGGCGATTACAGAATTTCCAGAGGAGAGACAACTAGAAGATTGTTGTCTTCCAGAAACAACAAAATAAAACTTTTTATTTTGTTGTTTCTGGTTTGAAAATTATAGGCCATGGAAACCCCAACAATAATTTAGAATCACCCTGTACTACTAAATTAGTTTAATATTATCTGTTAACTGGAAGATTATCTACTATAGTTACCACTTTTGAATCTCTCTTTTGTGATTCAAAAGTGATACCATAGTTATCACTTTTGAATCTCAGAAGACAGATGCCATGACCTTGCCTGAAAATGAGACTAACCATGTTTGAAGATGGCGAATTTGCAGCCTCCATTGTTTTGCTTGCAGTTTTGACTTGTTGGTAGTGATGAAGCCATGTTTCATCCATAGGTCCATATCTGACCAGAAAACTTTCAGGATCTGCTTGATAATGAGCAAAAAGTTGCTTTTAAGTTTTAAATCAAAGATAAGTTTCTGATTGGTTGTCAAAAGGTAGATTACCTATTATGCTGAAACCTTTTTGTCATACTTAATTCATATTACAGAATATTTTGCACCCTGCACCCATTCAATTGAGATGCCTAGCCTCTACTAGTACTCAGAGTTACTTGCCCATCATTCATCATCATGTCATGAACTTTATTGTGATGTTTTCTAGAGTGGTTGTGGTTGATGCTGATGGATATTCACTGTACTCTTCATCTTCTATGTTGGTTCTGCCATGTTTAAATTCAGCCATCCAATATTTGATGTTTTGTGTATGAGGGGCGGATTCTCCTAATGTATTGATCATGTCTCCATGAATATCCTTGCTCAATAACTCCCTTTTTAAAAGATATTTTATTACAGCTCAATGTTCAATTTTTTTTTCATTTTATGCAGGCTTGAACTGCAATGACCTAAAAAAAGAAGTTGCAAGTTACAAACTGTAACTTTATATGCATCCATATATGTGTTGAAATTATTTCAAAAAAATATGTACCAAAATAGTGGCTAGAAATTTATTAGTCAGTTCCTATATTCCATTAATTAACTTGCTGGCTAAAAGAAAACTTCCTAATACAGTTTTTCCCCTAATATCCCCTAGTTCTCGTATCATAACTGTGAACATGTCACCTTTATTCACTTTACTGTCCCCTTTCAGAGTAGATCTCTTACAGACCTCCATCATATTCTTTCTAAGGTACCTACCTAGTCACTTTTGCCACACTCACCAAGTATGTTACCCATCTTTGGATTCTCATAATACTACTATCTTTTCTTTCAAGAAGCTTGATGTCTTTTTTTAGGTGCAGTCTTACAGTTGTCTTATACAGTGGTGATCTCGGTCTCTACAAACATATGTTCAAAAAATCATCAGTAATTCAGGAATTCAATGGGCCCTCCTTGCTACCTATTTACACTATAGGAGAATTCTGTGTATCGTAACATTGAAATTCTTTTCTTCCTTGATTGTTTATAATTCAACCCTAACAAATGTAAAACTTATTTCAGGATTATTATTACCCAAAAGACCTTGCATTTTGCCATTAAAACAGCACTGCCACTTTTCTGACTATCCTTGAAGCCTATCCAAATCATCCTGAAGGAGCACTGCTTGCTGCTGATCAACCACTTTCCAAATTTTGACATCATTTGCAAATTTTGATGCCACATCTTGTATGGATCTTGGTAAACTGCAGCCACATAAAATCTATAGGTTTAGTAGTAGATACTGGCAGTTAAATGCTATCATTAGGAAAGTAGCAGTTGAATTATTTATTTTGATTGTTGTTTATCAGACTACAATTTTTATTTATTAAGCATTAATATAATTATATTTATCAGGATGTGTCTCGCCATCTGGTCAGCACTATAACAACTCTGATACATGGAGAGAAAATGATTGCATGACCTGCCAGTGTGTTGAAGGTAAATTACACTGTCAAGAACAGATGTGTCAGCCACCCTGTGATAGTCCTAAAAAGGTACTTGGTCAGTGCTGTCCAGTTTGTGAAGGTGTGTTTTAGTTTTGCAGTAACTGATATTTTATAAAATTATAACATATCATTCTTATTTTTATTAATTATTTTTATTGTTTTGTTAAATTCCTTTTATTTAATTTTTTTTGTTTTAATTATTTTTTTATTTTTCTTTTAATTAATTATTTCTTATGGGTTACTGAAGTGAATGAGGAAGAGGCACCTTATCGCCTAGGTCAGGTCAGGACAGGACTGGATTGTAAGGAACCAAGTGAGTCCGAGCCAATGTCTGCTCTTCCTCTCTCTCTTGTGTTATAAAACCTGTTAGTATGTTTTATAACACAAAAAATTGTGACATCTGAATGAATGAGGATGGGCCACCAGTATGGGGCTATAGTGACCAAACTGGTTAAATTGTTTGCAGAAACCTTTTTAATATGATAGTACAAAGCCTTCATTCATACTAGCTGGGATATCTTTAGTTAACAAGGACCCAACTCTGCTTTTTCAGAGAACCAGAACATGGTGCTTAAATATGTTACTGAAGCAACCATCAAGATAGATACCATCAATGTTAGATGCTTAAATGACAAAGAATCAGAAATGTCAGAAGAGGTAATAAATATAATATGATACAAATCAAATCTAATCAAAATAGGTATCAGAGAAACCGGGATGATGAATATAGGAGAGCTGCAGCTAATAAATTATGAATTAATATATTCTGAAAATAAGATAAAGTGCAAGGAGGGTGTAGCAATAGTGTTTGGGACTAGTTTGATAGAATAATTCACTAGGAAGCATTATCCACCAGAGTTATGTTGGTAAGATGGAGGTTGGATGTCTGTACATGTTGCCCAGTTGAATATATTTTGCACTCTAAGATATTAAAAAAAGCTCTTTTTAATATTGAAAAATCTTTTTCATTATTCAAGAATATTACATATCACAGTTGGCTTGCTTCCAGAGCTCCATGTTCATTTTCTGTTTGCAACAATGGTTAAAGTGGAGGTTGGATGTCTGTACATGTTGCCCAGTTGAATATATTTTGCACTCTAAGATATTAAAAAAAGCTCTTTTTAATATTGAAAAATCTTTTTCATTATTCAAGAATATTACATATCACAGTTGGCTTGCTTCCAGAGCTCCAAGTTCATTTTCTGTTTGCAACAATGGTTAAAGCAGTTATTAATCAGTCAAAACTTGAATTTGAAAAAGCTAAGAGTAGAAAAATTGCTTCTTGTGTAAATGGTAGATGAGCATTCTGATCGCTTTCCAAAGCTATTGGCCACAACCTTTTACCCATCTTTAGTCCCGCCTCTGTCAAAACTGAATGGTTCTACTGCCAGCTCAGCTAAAGTTAAAGCTGACAGGTCAACTTTATCTTTAGCTGAGTTGTTTAGATGATCTTGGTAAACCACCTCCTACCATTCCCAGTACACTCCATTCAGTGCCTCCTGTGGTCTTCTGTCAAAAGAATGTCAGAAGAATCTTGAATAGTCTTGATGCCAAGAAAGCACCTGATCCTGATGATATTTCTCCACTTGTTCTCAAAACCTATGCTCCTGATTTTACTTCTGTTCTTTGTTGCCTTTTTACACTTTTTTGTTCCACCATATTTTCTCTTCTGCTTGGAAATCTGCTCATATCCAGCCAAATTCCTAAAGAGGGTGACAAATCCATTCCTTCCAATTATTTCCCCATTGAACTTCTACTCTTTCTAAAGTATTGGAGAAATCCATCAACTGCTAGCTCCTGAACTATCTAGAAACCTTCCATGTGATCAGTGATCACCAGTGTGGATTCCAACAGTATCACTCCATTGGTGATATACTGTCTTATCTTACCCATCTATGGACAAATTCAGTGGAAAACCACCTGAGTTTGGGGAAACTCAGGTGTTTGCTCTTGATATTTCAAAGGCTTTTGATCATGTTTGGCATAAAGTTCTTCTAAATAAGCTTCCATCTTATGGTTTGCCAAATGCTTTTTATTATTGGGTATCCAGTTTTCTCTCTGATTGCTCACTGTGGGTGATGGTAGATAGCTCTGTCTTCTAACTTCTTCACCAGTGCTGGTGTTCCCCAGGGTTCAGTTCTTTTTCACACTCTTTTCCTCTGTTATGTTAATGACCTTCTTCCATTGACAGGCAGTAAAATCAAAATCAAATCAAAAATCCATTGACGGGAAATCCTAATCATAGTTTACTGATGATAGCACATTGCATTCCACTTTCTAGTTTATGAAACTGTGTCCTGCACAAACAGCTTCAACTTCTAGAACAGCGTTTCCCAAAATGGGGTCCGCGAAACAGTGATCGACGATATATGCTTATGTTATATATATAGGGGTCCAATTTTTTTTTTTTTTTTAAATTTTTGAAGGGGTTTGCAAACTTTTTTTGATTTTTGAAAGGGTCCGTAGCTCTCAGCAGTTTGGGAACCACTGTTCTAGAATATCCACCACCAGTTCCTTAAATGCTGATCTCCGGGTAATTCTCTAGTGGAGTAAAGATAACTTAATTTCAATCCTTCTAAAACTGAGTCCTGTCTTACATTTCACAAAAAGGGTTCCTCTGCTTTTATGCTTATCTTTGATGACTGTGCTTCTATGCTTATCTTTGATGACACTCAGATCTCTAGACAAGATCACATATCTCTATTAGGGATTATCTTGACTTCTAATCTCCCTTGGCATGGGCACATCACTAAAAAACTGGGTTTTCTCATTTGCCTTTGGTGTTACTTTTCTTCTATACAGCTATTCACTCTCTATGAATCTCAAATCTGTCTTACCATGGAATATTGTTCCCACATCTGGGATGGTACCCCCAAAACCTCTTTCAGGATTCAAGATTTCATTCAAAAGAAGTAGTTAGGTTATTTAATGAACAATGTCTGTCCACTTTCTTCCTCATAGACATTCTGTTTGTTTCTCAGTATATATTTTCTATATATACTTCTTTGAACACTGTTCTGAATTAGCTTCTATAATTCCAGCCCTCTCTTCCAAACCACTCAATAATGTGCTGCAACCAGTCAGTATCCTTTTGCTATCTAAGTTCAAACTCAAAGAACCATCTTTTTGCTCATTTATTCCTTCAACTTTGTTTCCTGGAACAGCCTCCTTCATACTTATTTCCTGAAAATTACAATCTACGGAAATTCAAGTCTAATATTAACAAGTATCTTCTTTTATCTTCTCAACTTTCAAATCACACATGGTACTATGAACTGTAGGTTCTATTACCTTTTGCACTTGGGGGTTTCATTAAAAAATATATATATATTGGTCAAAGGTTTATAGCTACTTTTTTTTAGCTTCTTTTAATATAATTAGATTCCATCAGCCCCAGATGCTTTGTTCAGTTTTAGCCACAGCAATTTCTCATCCATCTTCCTTTATGTTACTATAAAACCATTTAACTCCCAATCAGTATTAGAGATATGTCTGCTAACTATTTTTCTAAAAAGTACTTTATTTCATGTGAATGTTGATGTAACTGTTTATTCAGTTTATCAGCAACCTGAACAGAATCATATAGTTATGCTATTCTTATCCAGTGCACCAATGTAGTAGTAGTAGTGGCATGTGATGCAAGAAAGCAAATGTATGAGCTTATGCAGCATCAGCCAACAAAAAAAAAAAAAAAAAAAAATCACACCATTCTCTCCAAATGCCTGTCCAGTTCCTCCTTAAATTTATTCAACCTATCAACTTCCACAACGACAGATGGAAGTTTGTTCCAGCAATTAACCACCCGCTGGCTAAAGGCAAATTTCCGCACATCTATTTTACATCTGTCTTTTCTTAATTTGAATTTATGCCCCCTTAGGTTCGTAATCTGAACAAGTGGAAGGATCCCATCAGAATTCAGCGTGCTCAACCCATTCAAGGCCTTATATACCTCAATCAGATCACCGTGCAGGTGCCTAGTCTCCAGCCACTGCAATTTGCAGAACTTAAGCCTCTCTTGGTAAGAGGATCCCTTCATTGCCCTCATCAATCTTGTTGCCCTTCTCTGTACACGCTCAAGTAAATCTACATCCTTCCTAAAATGAGGCCTCCAGACCTGTACACAGTACTCAAGGCGTGGCCTGACCATTGCCTTATACAGAGGGCTAATCACCTCCTTTCCCCTGCTAGCAAAATTCCTATATATCATTGACAAAACCCCATGACCTGCCCTGGCAGCCTGTCTGCATTGCTCAGAAAACTTCATATCTGCCTGCACAATTACTCCCAGGTCTTTTTCATTTTCTACCACCTTAAGTGTAGTACCACACAGTTGGTACGTTTCTCTGGGGTTACTTCTACCCATATGCAGTACTTTGCATTTGTCAAGGTTAAACTTCAGTTGCCACTTCTTAGCCCATCTGCCCAAATTATCTAGATCCTGTTGCAGTAGCACACTGCCATTACTGTCATTAACAACCCTGCCAACATTTGTATCATCTTTCCTTCTAGTGTTAACATATACGAACAGTGGGCAAATGTGGCTCTCAGAGCCACATGCGGCTCTTCGTTGAGTTAAGTGCAGCTCCCATTGAAAATTTAAATCTGTTTTTTTTTTTTTTTTTTTTTTTTTTATTATTTCAGAACTTGTTTCACTGAATCTTGTTAAATTAACTAAGTAACTAATATTTTGTTATACGGATTTTATGTTGTGTTTATTTTTTTTATGTCTAGATATTTTGCTATTTTTATTTTGATTATAAATAAATCTGCGTGCAGTTACACTGCTGGCGCCATCAGCGGACTTGTGCTTAAAAATTACGAGTGTAATTTTTCCGCGCCGTAAATTAATTTAATTATTTTGTTTCAATTTCAGACTTTGGAATTAAATTTATTTAAATTTTTTGATAACGTGACCTCAGAAAATATCAAAAAACGAAAATACGAACAAGAAAATAGAATCTTTCAAGAAGAATGGGTAGAAAATTTTGCTTTTATTGACAATAATGGAAAGTCATTGTGTCTTATTTGTAAAGTTACATGCAAACTACAAAGTAAGCAATTTATGTCGACATTACGAAGTAAGTCATCCCCACTTTTCAACTCAATATCTACTCAATTCAAAATTGCGAACAGAGAAACTTAAGTCCTTGCAATCTGGTCTTCATAAGCAACAAGGACCCTTGTCTTCTTTTAGTCGCGAAGATGACAGAGCAAACGAAGCTAATTTTTTGATAGCTTGGAATATTGCTCGTGCCAAACGTCCATATGGAGGAGAATTTATTAAAAGAAACTTGGAAGAAGTGGTTAAAGTTTTGGATCCAGATAATACAAAACTGCATAAATTGATCGCACAGGTTCCTATGTCACACCGTACAACTGAGCGTCATATTGGTGCAATTAGTAAAAATGTTGAAAATAGTTTGATGTGTGATTTGAAAACTTGTACAGCATTTAGTTTAGCTCTCGACAAGTCTACAGACATTCAGGATGTTCCACAATTGGCCGTTTTTGTCCGCTATGATATCTGCAAACGTAAATGTGAAGGAAGAAATGTTAGACCTAGTAGCTCTTATCGAAACAACTGGCGGTATCGATGTTAGAAATGCACTTGATGAAGTAATGAACAGGTTTGAATTGCCTTGATAAACTTGTAAGTGTTGCGACTGACGGAGCACCTGCAATGATAGGGAAAAACCAAGGTCTCATTGGTCTTTTAAACAACGATCCTAAAATTGCACGTTTCTTACCTCTTCACTGCATAATTCACCGTGAGCATCTCATAGCGAAGTACTTCAAATACGAAAATGTGTGGAAGATTGTTTTGCACATTGTGAATTTAATTAGAACAAATGCCAAAACACATCATCAATTTAAGAACTTTTTAGAAGATTTGCGAGTGAATGACGAAACAGATGAATTGCCCAGTGATTTATCCCTATGGTGTGTTGTAAGACGGCTGTCAACTTACAATGTTTTGAGCCGTTTTGTGGAACTCCTAAATCCTATCATAACATTTACAAAAGAAAAAGGAAAAAAAATACCCAGAATTAGAAAATGAAACTTGCCTTTCTGACTTAATGTTCCTTACAGACATTATAGAACATTTGCAAACACTTAATTTGGCTTTACAAGGAAAGGAAAAAATTATTGATTTGTCACAAACTATTTAGTTTTGAAGCTAATCTTCGGCTTTTTGTGTACGATCTTAAGAACAAAATATTTAATCGTTTTCCACGAGTAAAAGCAAATATAATTAATATCAAAGAAGAAAAGCTAGACGAATACAAAGAAAAATTGGAAGAATTGCAAGCAGATTTCAAACATAGGTTTGAAGATTTGAAAAGTTTGAAATCTACATATTTTGTGAAACCATTTATTTGTGATATTGTTGAAGATGCATTTCCAATTTCTGAAATAATACTTGTTGAAAAAGCGGCTGGGGAATTGGAGTTATTAGAGATGAAAGAGGATCAGGCATTACAAATGCAACACAAATCTACTTCTATAACTGAATTTTGGAAACTCGTGCCAGAATCAAAATATCCACATTTAAAGAAAGCTGCTTGCCATCTAATTTCAATTTTTGGTATAACATATTGCTGTGAGTCTTTATACTCCACAATGAAGTTCGTGAAGTCGAAACATTGTTCACAGTTGACCAATCATCATCTCACTGAATTGCTGTGAACGGCTTTAACAAATTTTACACCAAATTTCAAAGATTTGACCAAAGGTCTTCGTTAAATGTTATACTTTTTATTAATGGATTTTTATTATATTTTATTTTTATTATTAAAATTTAGAAATAATTATTTTGTATTTTCTTTCTCTTAACATATATTTTCTTATATATGTATACTTTACATAGTACTTAAGACTTGTGTAGAATATGTAATCATATTATTAAATAAATTAAATTAAATTTGAATTTGTGTATTTAATACTATGTATCTATGGTGTGGCTCTTTATAATATACGAAAAACCGGAATGCGGCTCTCATTGACCTCATGCGTGCCTACCCCTGACATATACCAAGAAGTCCTTGCTGCTTTTCTTAGCCAAATACTTATAATCTGCTTTGGTGTGCCTCCACCCCCGTGTAATTTTGATTACAAACTAGTTTGTACCCTGAAAATGTGTAATCATCTCATCATTTTTTCTGACATCCATTTAGGTCTAAACTTTAAACAATATCTCTTCTCATTTGGCATTTACATTTTTTAACAACAACATTTGTCCCACTGAAAAGAGTTTAAATAATGTCTGACCCTATTATAATCATCTTTGTAAAAATAAAATCTCTTCCCTTTACTGGAGAGTAGCTCTTTCTTTGAAAATATCTTATTAATATTCTACAATCGCTGCTGTCCAGAAGTTTCTTTACATGAAGATTCTTAATACATGGTGAATCACTGCTGATAAGTAGATCATAAATGTTTCCTTCTCTTTTTTTTTTTCTCTCTAATATATTGATGTAGAAAATAGCCATTCAGTAAATCCATAAAAGTTTTGCTATTGTGTGAGTAACCAACCCATAAGTTCCAGTCAGTATCTGTAAAGTTAAACTTCCCCATGATAAAACATTTTGATTCATTGGTCCACTCTATTTGTCTGCACAGTTAGCATTAGTTGAAGCATATGATGCAAGAAAGCAAGCTTATACAGCATCAGCCAAAAAAAAAAAAAAAAAAAATCCTTCCCATTTCACTCATACAACTGTCTTTCCTCAATTTGAATCTATGCCCCCTCAGGTTCTTAATCTGAGCAAGCGGAAGTATCCCATCAGCATTGAGCCTACTCAAACCATTCACGGCCTTGTACACCTCAATCAGATCACTTTGCAGGTGCCTAGTTGTTAATACTTATCATTTGGTCTATAACTGACTCCTACTCTAATTTTTGTTTACCCAGTGTTTATGTTGCATCAGACTGACTCAGTATTAGACTGGAAACCTGTGTCTGCTGGTTGTACCATTTTAGAACCTATGTGCTTCTTAATCAAAAGAATAACAACTTGTCAGATTTATTTACTATATTCATAGCAGTAGTCTCAAAGCAAGTATGTCTCTTTTTGTTTTTAGTAAACCTTACACAACCCATGTAATTTGCTAGTCCCATGTTCACCCCAGCAGGTCTTATAATTATCCCCCCCACTTTTCAGTCTATCACAAAGTCTCCAAACTTATAATTTCTCTGAGCCCATATAGCATTAATTATAATTTTGAAGCTGTAAATAAATAAATAAACTTAGTACCAAGTGCTAAATACCACATCAGTATGTTAGTTCATTTTCACTTAATGTAGAATGAAAATAGTTTCAGACTTTATGTAGACCACATTCCTACTGATATTTTTCCACCAGAATTCATTTAAAGGACTAGAATAACACAAAGAGAAGGATAGGATTGAATACTATAATTTATATAAATTATACAATGATTAATTATAAATAAATTTTATATGCATGTGTATTTAATAAGTACACGTGCTAAATGACTTTTGTGTTTCATTTAATTAAAATTAGCCTTGATGTAATAGGAATTTAAAGGCTGTTCGTTGCATCTACAGGTAGTTCTATATTTTCAAATTATTTTAAAATGGTATTTAAAAAATTTTAAATTCTTAAAATGCAACCTTTATTTTATAATTTGATAAATTTTTTTTCAAGTGCTAAATAATTTATTTTTGGTGATTTTTACAGGAGAACCAACAGAAATACCATTAATAGAATGTCCACCTTTATTAGAATGCACACTCAACTGTGTTGTAGGATTAGAGAAAAATGCTGAAGGTTGTCCTGTTTGTGAATGTCAAAATGGCAAAGGTAGATATATATATATTTTTTTTCTTTTTTAACTGTCAAGTCATGTTAAACGAATTATGAAAATGTTGTTAAAATTGCATTCCCTTGTATAAAATAGCATTTCATTTATTGAATTGGGATATAATGAAAAAAAAAAAAAAAAAGTTTGTTATTTAAAATTTTTCATTGGATAAATGTGTAAAGATTAACTCTTTGATAGAGCATTCTCAGATTAAGCATGCCAGAGTCATTTTTTCTAATTTAAAATAAAATTTGTACAAGTGACATCAATACTAATTTAGGTATTTCTCGGTTATTGCGTTTCTGATTGATCTGCATTATTAATTGTTTTGTTATTGAAGAAGTTTGTTCTTAAAAAAATAAAACCAACTGTTTTCTTATGCCTATTCATGCATCTTTCCTGTCCAGTTACCAAAGTGCACTACTGTCACCTTTGATTCATGTGTCTCCCAATGGAAGCAGCACTGGTGTTTCAGCTGTTGTTTGCATCTTGCATTGATGATTACTAACTGCAGCACACAGAATATTCAGTTTGTTTCTTTCAAGTTCTGCTCACTTGCAGTAAAGACAATGCCCAAATGTGGTCATTTTTTAACATATGAAAAAAAAACATGTCTAAACCATGGAAAAGGTTTGTTTTGAAAAATTAATCAAAAATATACACTTTCAGTATAAAAAAAATGGATTATTCACAATTGTGTTTATAATGGATCAAAAAAAAAGGATTGTATCAAAAGTGAACAATTTTAAAAATTTTTTCATGTAAATTTTAAAATCAACCTAAAATTTTACAACCTTAAAGTTATAAAATGGCATAGCTGAAGGTGTGTCTGTCAGTTAGAAGAAAATTTGTGTACTTTTAAAGGGTTAATACATGTTTTTTAAAGCTTTTAAATTCCTCTTTATGTAAACACTATCCACTGCTTTTTTTTTTTTTTTTTTTGTCTACACATTCTGTTGTTCTGTTATGTTGTTTTAAATTTAAAAATGCTTCTAAAAAATAAGGAATTTCATTTTAGAATCTTTTGATAAGAGTTTTGCAAGTGCTTTAAAAATTTTGGAACTTGAACCTTGAAGAAAACCTTTTTTCATTTAAGAAAAGTAGTTTTTAATATACAGTTTCATATCCAAAAACTAACAACCTCTGGACAAGAGTTTTTGGACAATAAATCTAACTAAATATGAGTTGTCAAAATAAATGCAGAATCCTAGCATGAACAAATAGAAAATGTGCTGTCAGCAAGCCAAGTGCTTTTTGTCAATTTCTCAGTGTAATTAACTTGTATTTTAATTAACTTTATTAACTGTATTTGTCCTTTTATTATCTTTGTTGGTTGAAATTTTAAAAAGTGAAACTTGGGCTCAACTGAAGTAATTACCTACAGAAGTGCTTTAGTAATGCTCCATTAAAAAATAAATTACAAATGAAATAAATGTGGAGAAAAAATAAACACAAATAAATACAAGTGTAGGTACCTCATAGATTATTTTATCAACAGTCGAAGAGGATAATCCTCCCCTTTCTTTTTTTAAACTGTATGTGTAACCACTCTCATGGTAAAGTTTGCTCTCTGAATGTTGTGCTATTGAGCAGTTTGCCCTCTGCCAACATTCATGACATATCTTTGTACGCCTCTCTCATTATTCTTTAATAATTGTTATTGACAGGGAAGGATGGTGTCTTGGCTCATATTAGAGATATCGCTCCTTCACTTCTCCCCCGAGCCACAGCACTTACTACTTTGAGCCCTTTGCTTTGCTGCTCTGTTCTCTTAATTAATTATTAAAGGAGGCAGCAAAGGAAGTAAGCAAACCCTTAGCCATAATTATGAGAGCTTCCTTGGACTCAGGGGAGGTACCCATAGACTGGAAATGTGCAAATGTGACCCCAATTCACAAAGGAGGATCAAAGGCTGACACAAGTAATTATAGACCTGTGAGCTTAACTTCTGTTCCATGAAAATTAATGGAGGCACTGGTTAAAGAAGCACTGCAGGATCATTTAGACAAGACTTCAGTTATAGCTCGGACACAGCATGGTTTTGTTAAGGGGAAGTCTTGCCTGACCAATTTGATTGGATACTATGATGCAGTCACAAAAGAACTGGATGCAGGGAATAGCTTTGATATTATATACTTGGATCTTAGAAAGGCTTTTGATACTGTTGCACATGGAAGACTGCTACACAAATTGGAGCAGTGTGACATTGGAGGCAAATTGCTGCTATGGATAAATCGGTGGTTGAGGGGGAGAAGACAGAGAGTGGTAATCAATGGACACTGCTCATCGTGGACTAATGTTATTAGTGGAGTCCCTCAGGGCTCAGTGTTGGGTCCATTATTGTTTTCTGTATTTATAAATGATATTGATGATGGTATATCAAGCTTAATGTCCAAGTTTGCAGACGATACAAAGGTTGGTAGGGTTGTCAAGGACACTACTGACACTATGCTGCTGCAACAGGATCTGGAAAGGTTGAGCAGATGGGCTGAGAGGTGGCAAATGAAGTTTAACATTGACAAATGTAAAGTACTACACATGGGAAACAGCAACCCCAGAGCAACGTATCAACTCTGTGGTACTACACTGACAGTGGTAGAGAATGAAAGGGACTTGGGGGTGGTTGTGCAGGCAGATATGAAATTCTCTGAGCAGTGCAGACGGGCTGCAAGAGTAGCTCATGGTGTATTGTCAATGATATATAGGAATTTTTCTAGCAGGGATAAGGAGGTGATTATTCCCTTGTATAAGGCAATGGTCAGGCCACACCTAGAGTACTGTATACAGGTCTGGAGGCCTCATTTCAAGAAGGATGTAGAGCTGCTGGAACGAGTACAGAGAAGGGCAACAAGATTAGTGAATGGAACAAAGGGGTGCTCTTACGAAGAAAGGCTTAAGTTTTGCAAATTACAGTGTCTGGAGACTAGGCACCAGCGAGGTGATCTGATAGAGGTGTATAAAGCCTTGAATGGTTTGAGCATGCTCAATGCTGATGGAATTCTTCCTCTAGCTCAGAATAATCACCTGAGAGGGCATAAATTCAAATTGAGGAAAGACAGATGTAGGATAGACGTGCGGAAATTTGCCTTTAGTCAGCGGGTGGTTGGTTGGTGGAACAGACTTCCATCCCTTGTAGTGGAGGTTGATAGCCTAAATAAGTTTAAGGCTCAGCTGGACAGGTATTTTGAACGAACAGAGGGGTGAAGTGGATTTTTTTTTTTTTTTTTTGGCTGATGCTGCATAAGCTTGCTTTCTTGCATCAAATGCCTCTACTAATGCTAATGCTAATATGAGAACAATATACTAAACTAATAGATATTGAAATGCAGTGATAACACTACTCTATTCATAAGTTATGTTGCAATAATGTGTATTACATGAGCAAGTTTATGTTATTATATGTATGTTATGCTGTCAAGTTTGTTATTATATGTATATGTTATGCTATCAAGTTTGTTATTATATATTTATATATTATGCTGTCAAGTTTATGTTACATGTATTATGCTTCATCGTGTTTGGAAAGTTATAAATTACTTATAATAGATAATAAAATTATTTGTTAATTAAATTGCTAACAATAACAAAAAAAAAATAAATAAAAACAAAAATCTCCTACCCCTCCTTATAATGTGATGATCTGCTGGCAACATTGTTGCTCCTGGCAGATGCACCACCTATTCATGTTAATATAAACAAACATTACAAGTTTCTCTGACAATGGAATCTGCAATAAAACTAAATACGGCGCCTCCGTAGCCAGGTGGGAAGGAGCAGCAGTGCATAGCACACACTTCTTGATTAGACCGGGGTTCGAGCCCGTCACCACTAAATACGGAGGATGCGGAAAGGTCAGGGAATGACCACCGCATATCCCGGAGCAATATGGCCTTAGTTGCTAATGCTCCTAAAAACCAAATAACTAACTAACTAACTAACAAAACTAAATACTGGTTCAAGAGTATTTAGTTAGCCCTTGACCGTTCTGTTCTAGACTTGAATTGCAGATGCATAGCTTTTCAGGTCACAGGATACACGAGTCCCTCCCACAGTTTTATTTGTTTCTAGAACATCTATCCATTTTTTTGGTGTCTTGCATTCATCTAGTAATGCACCA
Organism: Mastigoproctus giganteus; assembly: GCF_048544385.1. NCBI lineage: Eukaryota > Metazoa > Arthropoda > Arachnida > Uropygi > Thelyphonidae > Mastigoproctus > Mastigoproctus giganteus. Next base: position 46,365,064 of record NC_143586.1, on the reverse strand, counting down.
AGTTTTATTTGAGATTAATACACTCCCTACATTGGGAACAAAGAAAAGAATCATCAACCTTGGAATGTATGCTATAGGCTGTATTGATTTTGTGTTAGTAGATGCAATACACATTGAAGAAAAGGAAGTACGATCTTTTTGTTTTTCAAAAACAATCCACCTATGGCCATTTCTATAAGAAAAGTACTTGAATTATTCAAAATGGATATTGTAACAGTGGGCTGAGATGCTAAGCATTACCCATATTGCCAGCCTGGTTTCTTGAATTCTTGCTTTCATATTCTTGTTCTTTATTTAACCTTGTTTTTCATTAATAGTTTGGCTTTACATTGTGAAGGTTCTTAACTACTGTTTAAATTTTCCACTGCATAATGGCCATCATTATTCAAATACCATGTCAGCATTCTGATAGGTTATATGCCAGTTGTCATGATGCATTCATTTGTTTAGTGATTGAAATGCAATGAAATCCTTGACCGTTGTTGTCTTCTGGCTTTTCTGACAAGATAGGACTCAATGGTCACTCTTTTAATTTATTTTTATTTCACATATTGGGTATGTTATAGTTAATTTTTAGTATTGTCATTAGTAATATTTAATGTTATTTGGCTTCAGCATTATTATAGGATTATAAGGCCTGTATTGACCTTGCAATTAATATATTCTAAGTTATTTTCAGGTACAGGTAGTTCTCGACTTTATGAGTTAATTTGTTCCTAGAGTGTGCTTGTAAAGCAAACTCGTTAAGCGGTAATTTATTTCCCGTAGACATAATGTTAAAAACAAGGGTTACGTTATCAACAATGAAATTAGTTAGCTAATCAGTTTGTTTAAACAATGATTGATTTATCCAAAGAAATGAAAATGTAGCCTGCAAAATCAAGCAAATTATAATAATAGAGAAATTATTTATGACTTACAAATGTTAGACTGTTTATTCTTCATCATCATCATCATCGACTAAATGCACACTCATTGATCACTCATTATTGGCTTGCAACTTGTTGGTTTGTTGCACAAGTAGTCGTTTACAGAAATGCTTCAAGAGGCGTTTATTTCCAAGATAATCTTCTCTTTTCTTTATAAATTTCAATAGCATGCATAAGCATTTTTTAACGGAACGCACAAATTGCAACTAACACGATTTGCATGGGGTAACAAGTTTACAAACCTTTAAAAAAAAAGGAATGAAGAGAAAATTCTGAAAATTTGTTTTTTATACGATTAAAGATTTCAATGAAGGGCAAACACATTTCACCATAATAACATAAAAACCCACACAATTCCAGCTGTTGGTTTGTTCACAAATGCAATACCATCATTACTACCTGTTTATAACTGCTTTCAGTAACAGAAAAGCCCAATAAACCAAAAAGTGCAAATTGTTTTTATTGTTTTATGGTCGTGAAGTCCAGAAATGTGCTTTAGAAAAATATCACAAAGCCGTTCAAAATTGGTTCTTATAACATATGATAATGATGAAAGTGTAATGCGTTTAATGATTTGAATTGGTAACTAATATAATTTACACTATAAAAATGACCTTTTAGGGAGTTATATAGTGAAAATTTGAACTTGCAAAGTCGTGGAATGAATTGCCAAAAAACAATGTGTTATTGGGTTCACATTATGATATTTTTGCGATACGATGATAACGGATTAATATTGTAAAGCAGGGTGCACTGTATTGTATAGCTATGTGCGTGGTTTGAAATGCAGTATTTATGAATGTTTAACATTCATTTTTTGCAACTAATGTTCATATTTTCAATTTTGTTGATACTTGATACTTGGAAAAAAATCGTAAACCCGGGAACTCATAAAGCAAGAACTGCCTGTACATATTCCTTCTGCAACATCCTTATTTTTACTTTTAACACCCCCCCCCCCGGTCTCTTCATAGTATTTGCAGTTCTGGTAACGTGTAGTTTATGATTTGTGACCACCAGTGATTGTTTTTCTGTATTATTCTTAGTTCTTTTGTTTTCTTTTTATTTTTCAATATCCTTCCAGTTATTTTTAAATTTTATTTACACACACACTGTGTTCAGAATTGCATAGAACAAATGTAGGCACCTATTGAATGCTGCCCAACTAATGAATGCTGCCAACAAACAGGCATATCAATCGCCCTATCCAACTGCTTTGAGACACTGGCCGTGTCCAAGGATATAAATGAAGAAGAAAAGCAAATCTCTGGTGCTATCCTGGAATGTGCCAAGCCCCTATGCCCACCTGCCCGACGCCGAACACAACCATGGATATCAGACGAGTGCCTCGACCTCGTGGACAAATGGAAACAGGCAAAATTGGTTGACTTCCAATGGTACTGGCAGTTAAACCGAGAAGTCCAACAGAGGATGAAAGCGGAGAGAGAGAGAGAGAGAGAGAAGCATACTGGAACCAAGTGGCAGACGATCTTGAAGAGGCGGCATCCAAGCACGAGTACCACACTCTCTACCGTACCCTCAGATTTCTGAGTGGAAAGACCAGATTGATTAGTGACAACATCAAGAATGCTGATGGGACCTTCGTCTGATCACCGTCCAAACGCCTGCAACGGTGGAGTGAATTCTTTAAAGCATTGTATAATCACGACCCATCTCAGAGACCACCAGCAGCCGCACCACCGATCGATCCCTCTGAGGTCTCCATGGTCGATGTCGAGCCTACAGTAGAAGAAGTGAAAGCAGCCATACAATCCCTAAAGAATGGCAGGGCACCAAGAGTGGAAGAAGTCACCACAGAAGCGATCAAAGCTGGGGGAGATGTACTGCTTCGCCGACTACACTCACTCCTCAAAACCATCTGGTGCACTGAACAAATTCTGCTAACATGGAGGAAAGCCATTATCGTGCCAATCCACAAGAAAGGTGATAACCGGGATTGCAAGAACTACTGTGGCATCAGTCTCCTTTCCATCATCGGAAAGGTCCTTATGAAGATCATTCAGTCAAGGCTGCAAAAACATCGCGAGCAAACCAGTCGAGAAGAACAGGCGGGATTTAGACCCGGGCAAGGATGCTGTGATCAAATCTTTTCCATCCGTCAACTGATGGAAGAGAGGATCCGGTGTGGACAGCGAACCGTCATTGTTTTTATTGACTTTAAGTCTGCTTTTGACCGTGTCCACCGGCCCGCCTTATGGAAATTGCTAGAGGTCGAACATTTTCCTTGAAAAGTCATCACACTCCTCCAAACTGTATACAACGGTTTAACCAGTCAGGTGCGCATCCAGAACAATTTATCTGAGGAATTTACCATCCAAACTGGAGTCCGCCAAGGGGATGTGGCCTCCCCGTTGCTTTTTAACATTGTGGTCGACACCATTATGAGGCAAGCATTCAGAAACAGACAGGGCATACAATATGACAAGGATCACTATGTGACTGACCTGATGTTTGCTGATGATAGTGCTATCCTTGCCAGTAACGATGCTGAAGCCACGGACATCCTGTACGACATTGCCCGCATTGCCCGGCCATACGGTTTGAAGATCAATGCTGGTAAGACAAAGGCCCTGACAACAGATGGGTCGCAAGCCACCATCTATCTCGAAGGCATCCAGATCGAGCAAGTACAGGACTTTAAATACCTTGGGTCGCTGGTCCAGGAGAAGAAAGTTGTATCCATCGTGGAGATCCACAGCAGAATTGGACAGGCGGCCACTGGGGTTCGCCTCGCTCAAATGGTGTCTGTGGAAGAGGACCAACATTTCCTCAAAGACTAAAATCCGACTCTTCCGGACTTTGATCCTGCCCATTCTCCTTTACGGATCGGAAACATGGATTTGTCTCAAGCTAGATTTAAACAAACTTGAGGTGTTCCAAATGCGATGCCTGCGACAGATCCTGGGCATTTCACTTCGCGACCGCATCACTAATGATACCATCCGCGCCGGATGCCAACAGCAACCAACCATCGCCGACCAAATCCAGAAGCGAAGGCTTAGATGGTTTGGCCACGAATAGAATACCATCCACACTCCTTTGGAGACAACGACCCACCCAATGGAGCATTCAACGGACCGCACCTAGGAAAATGTGGGCCAAGCAAGTGGAAAATGACCTGAAGAGCCGATGTTTCGACCTTAATCAGGCCAGGACTGACGCCATGGATCGTAAAGCATGGAAGAACATCACAGAGCAAGTCCGAAACCCTGCGGCACCTACAGCAGCGTACTGGTTGCGTGGCCAACCGCCTCCTCCAGCCACCAGCTAAGGACCGAAGAAGAAGAAGAAGGCGCCTATTATACAACTAAAAATAAGCAAAAAGTTTCCATAAACTTTTCTTGAAAGTCTTTATTTTTGAGATACTAAATGTTAATCATAAACTACAGAAAAAGAAACTGAAATAAATCCCTAAATAGAAAAAAACATCTAATGCATCTTCCATTTTTTTGATCCATCATTCACTATGACAAATCCATGATTCTATAGCATATTCTTAATGATTTCAGCCGCTTCCAAAATGCAGTTTTTCAGTTTATCTTGTTAAACCACATACGATAAGCCACAGATTTTGTAATCCTACACAAAGTAATCTAATCGTGTGAGGTAGGCTGATCATTGTGGCAATTGTACATGGCTGTCCCACCTCTGTAATTAAAAGGTGAGAAACATCACAGGAAAAGTGGAATGTGCACTGTTTTGCATAAATCATATCTTATGCCGGTTTTTTCAAGTGATATGTATTCCAGTGGTTCCAGCAAATTGTTATGCAGCAACAATTAGTTGTAGGTATGCCATTACCTACAACTAGTTATGGCAAACATTAAAGGAAAAGGTATGTTGATAATGAAAATGGTCAATTATATGAGGATTTTCTTTGGTCCAGGTATGAGTTTCAAGAACTGAAATTTTCATTTCTTATAAATACATGATTCATATGTAATCAGAACATAGCTCAAGAATTGAGTATAATGTGCATGTTGCAAAATGAGCTGCTAATGAAAGTTTGTGTTTATTCATATCTTGTGGCAACAATTCTTGTACAGGCACACTATGAAATGGACATAATTGCTGTTCATGTAATATGTTTTCAGATGAAACATTTATTAATGTGACAACCTTATAACATGTGTGGTAGGAAATACTTGTAGAGCATGAATTAATTGCTCTTCAACATTTGCAATTCACTGAAATTTCCCTCTACCTGCATTTACTTTTAATGGTTTCAATGTACCTGTTTTCTCTATGCTATCTCTCCACAGCAGTAAATATTTTATAGTTTAATGTAATTTTTGCTTAGTTTTTATGTTATTCTGTTTTTATGTTGAGTTGGAAATTTTTTCACCATATCTTCATACAGTAGTTACTGAATTTTTTATGAATTTCACAGTAAATTAAAATATCAGTTAATTTGCAAGAAGTAAACAGATTTGTAGTGTCTCCTCTAATATCAGTTTAACAAATACCATACTGTAAACAATGATTTGGTCATCATAGAACCTGAACGCAACAGACTATTTGACATTGCTAGTATGCATTCTGCCATACTGTTTATGAACAACTGATTATTTGGTGTGATCCATATAGTAGGACAACATTATTTATGTCAGCCTTGGTATGTACATTTTGCCATTTTACAGTTTTGTAAGTTTTATTTAATATCTCAGAAATAGACTTTTTTGACATTTATAGGAATCTTTTTTTTAGCTGTAGAATGTTTCTGCATTTGTTCTGTGTAATTTTGAAACACTGTATGTGTGTAGACATACACACAGGATGCTTCGCAGTTTCAGAAAAAAAAAAAAATCTGTATATGTATTTATACTTATAAATTAAGATAAAAACAAATAAAATACATGCCAGTAGCATGATCAACCAATAGACCAAAAGTAAAAATAAACCATATATAATAAAATAAAACGAAGGTGGGAGGGGGAAGGTATAAGGTATGTTCGTGTCAGATTTCTCCCATCTCCACGTGTGTTCGCTGTATCGAGGACAGTACACTGTCAAGCCAGAGACTTCAAAGTTTGTGGGCCATGTCTGTGCAGTGTGATATGTTGTACCCATTGTTTGTCCGGCTTATTGGCCACCAGGCCCCCTAGTGGGGCCTGACGTTGCCCATACCTCGCCACGTGGAGGCTAGCTGGGTGTATCCAGTATCACAACAAATTGCTCTGGCAGGTCCTGCCAGCTAGTTTCCTGGGATTTCAGTGGCTAGGACCTAAAAAAAAATTAATTATGCGTTTGACATTAATGCTTAATGGGATTGCTGTTAGGAAATTGCTGGTTGGGGTTGAACACTAAAGAGATGGGTTAAAGGCCTAATAGGTCGGGCAAAATTTTGATGTTATTAAATTTAGACATGTGAGGCTGTACACTAGATGAAAGATAATACTGTTAGTTGTCTTAGAGATTTACATGAAACCGGTAGAATTTAGACATTGATTAGAATTTGGAGGCATTGTTAAGGGGTGTACTTGGTTGGTTTAGTGAGAGAGGGGAGAGACTGAAGACTGGGGGAAAACAGATAGAAGAATAGGGACGATAGAGTAGGCATCCCCAAAGAGGTCAGTGGAGACGAGCCCCACCAGGCGAATTATGGGGGGTGGGCAGAGAGGAGACAGAGACCTGCCTCCTCCCTCCCCTGCCTGGGGATGGGGTTTTAAAGGGAACTGGGTTAGAGTACCCAGTTCAGATCGCCAATATCATGTTGGCAGCAAAGCCGCAGAATGTCTTTGTCGGTGTCATGTCCAAGCCGTGTCGAATCTGGTATTGAGGGTCAAGCTGCCCATCCTGCTCCAGGGGTGGGATATGTTAGCTGGCAGTGGGGAACCCACCAGGCAAAGGGGTTGGGAGACACACATTTACTTCATTCATGATCTGCATTCTCACTTTACTTGCATTCTCTTTTTTTTTTTTTTTTTTGTTGTTTTTTTTAATACTTTTTTCTTATTTTATATATATATTTTTCCAAGTTTTATATATATATATATATATATATATTTTTTTTTTTTTTTCACTCAATTCATTCATCTTTTTCTCACACACCAGGAGGGGATGAATGATGTGTAGTGTAAATTGGTGGGAGGGGAAAGGGAAAGGAAGGGTATTGCAGAAAGAATGCTCCTAAAATAATTTAGAAAAACCGAAATATACAAAATAAAAATATTTTAGAAAAAGCCAATTAAATGAAATTTAGCAGCGCCCCTCTGATGGCACCAGGTCCAAATTATGTGAAATATCACTAAAAGAGGAGTCAAAAAGTATCTACACCACTGGACCAGCAAAACTAAATATAAAAATAAAATAGACTGACCATTATTCCCCATCTTGACATAGGACCGCAAGACCAATAATGGTCAGGGAATCACTGCATTTCATTTCGAACATTAGACAAATCCACACATACACGAACCACTACATTGGTCAATCCACAAATCCAATGGATTTGAATAATGGTGCCCCTTATGCAGCGAAAAATTATAATAGAACAGAACGTAGCACTCACACACAACACCATATCATTGACAAAGTCACTGGAGTATGCTATTTAAACCAGAATATGTAGGAAAAAATTAGGCTATAGAGGGAAATACGGGGCAGAAGTGAGCATATCAACTCACTATAGAGGCAGAAGTGAGCATATCAACTCACTTCTGCCATGAATAATAGAATGATAAGTTTTATCTTTATTATTAGCAGTATGCAGTGGAATAATGTTTGCAATATTCATTTTCTTTTTATGATAATTAGTTAAAGTTTTCATTCTACTTATACTTGTGTGTGTGTGTGTGTGTGTGTGTGTGTGTGTGTGTGTGTGTGTGTGTGTGTGTGTGTGTGTGTGTGTGTGTGTGTGTGTGAGAGAGAGAGATAAATTCTGGGGGTTTGGCTCTTTGACTACTAAGTTTCTTACATTTCACAACTCCTGTTTGCAAAATTATTTGCTTTCATTTGCTTAAATGGTAGTGATGCATACAATAAATGTTAATGATCACTAGGCAGTGTACTGAAGCTTCTATCAAGTGAATTCCCCATTTCTTTATCAACAGCAAATATCCATATTAAAAAATAACTGGTTTTAATACAAAGGAAAGAAACCACCTGATGTTCAGTAGTAATGTGCCACTAAATATAGTGTATGTTGTGAATTTTATTACTATATCAAACTTTAGAACAGTGGTGTTTTCTTGAACACTACTGTTTTGAAGGTATCATACAAATATTTGCATTTTTATTTTTCAATTTAAATTCTGTTAATTTTTCAGGATGTTCGTTAATGAATGATTGTAAAAAGAAATGTCCATATGGATATAAGACAGATAAAAATGGTTGCCAAAGATGCAAATGTAATAGATGCCCTAATGTAGACAAATGTAACAAAACATGTGCCTTTGGTACAGTTACTGATGGTCAGGGATGTCCACTTTGTGAATGCCAAGGTAAGAGTCTCCATTTATAATTAGTAAATTTTCAGAATTATTTCACAGTAATCATGAACTGCAGGAAGAAACTCTCAAATCTGACATATTTCCAAACACCAGCAATAGGGAAAAAAGTTTAAGAACTTTTTTCCCTATGAACCTCAAGGAGGCCCTAAAATGCCCTTTCCTTCTACCACCATGATCAGAAAATTTAATTTGTAGCATAATTTTATTTTATCACAACCCACTTCAAACTGTGAATTGAATACCACCCAGTCTGAATAACCCTGCTTTAATAGTTATGTAAAAGCATGATGAATACCAAAACTTGGTCTCAGAAGGTTCTGCTCAGTTCTGAAACTGAATGGATTTTTTCTTATTGTTTTTTTTTTCCCCCCCACCTTGGCCAATGGTAACACTACTGAAGGAGTGCACCATATATATTGCATAACCATAAATCTCATTGTGGGATTTTGTTCCTCTGAACTTTTAATATGTATTTGTAAAATAAACATGCTACATGTTTGGATGGACATTAATAATTTACAAAACTTTAATTAACAATTATATACAAATAGGCCAAAGGTCATGGATCTTTTTGACCCCCCCCATTAGGCACACAGCAGCTTATGTGCTATTAAATACCCATAACACCCCCATCAGTGATGTATAATTTTAAAATAAGGTATTAAAACCTGTAGTACTTAGTACCGTGCATGGGTTAAAGGTTGAGAAGATGAAAGAGGATACTTGTTGACATTAGACTTGAATTTTTGAAGATTCTAATTTTCAGAAAATAGGCATGAAGGGAGGTTTTTCCAGAAAATGGAAGTTGAACTAATAAATGAGGAAGAAGAAAAGTTGTTCTGGGAGTTCAAAGTTGGACAGTAAAAGGATGTTAATTGGTTGTGGCATGTGTTCAAACTGGTTTGGAATAGAGAGTGGGAATTATAGAAGACAGTTCAGAAGAACAGTGCCTATGGAAGTATCTATAGAAAATGCATGCAGCAGAAACAGACCACTGTTGAGACAGAGAGTGGAGATAATTTGTTAGAGATGAATCATTAATTAACCTAACTGCCATCTTTGAATGGAATCAGAAGCTAGAGAGAGGTTTTGGGGCCACCATCCCAGATGTGGGAACAATATTCCATCCTAAGGTGGATTTGCAATTTGTACAGCTGTTTGAAAAAAAGTAGGGTCAAAAGCAAAAGAGAAAACCCAGTTTTTTTAGATGCAGAGAAAGCAATATTTGTGATGTGCTTATGCCAAAAGAGAGGGAAGTCAGGGTAATCTCCAATAGAGATGTCATCTTGTCTAGAAACTGCAGTGTCATCAAAGATAAGCATAGGAGCAGACGAATCCTTTTTGCAAGATATAAGACAGAACTGAGTTTTAGAAGGATTGAAATCAACTGAGTTATCTTTGACTCACTGGAGAATTACTTAGAGATCAGTATTTAAGGAATGGTAGTGAATATTCGAGAAATTGAAGCTGTTTTTACAAGGCAAGGTTTCTGAAAGTGGACGGTGGAATGCAATGTACTATCATTAGCAAAACCATGGATTGGATTTCTGGTCAATGGAAGAAGGTCATTTGTATACCAGAGGAAAAGAGGTGGAGAAAGAACTGAACCTTGGGGAACACTAGCATTCGTGGAGAAGTTAGAAAACAGAGTGCTATCTACCATTACCTGCAGTGAGCAGTCAGAAAGAAAATTGAATACCCAATTACAAAAAACAGTTGACAAACCATAAGATGGAAGCTTATTTAGAAGACCTTTATGCTGCTAGATATGATCCAAAGCCTTTGAAATGCCAAGAGCAACTGCTTGGGTTTCAACAAACATTTCCATTGAATTTGTCCATAGATGGATAATATAAGCCAGAATATCACTGGTGGATTGACACTGATGGAATCCATACTGGTGATCATTGATCAGGTGGAAGGTTTCTAGATAGTTTAAGAGTTTGGCAGTTAATTGATTTCTCCATTACTTTAGATAGAGTAGAAGTAAGTGCAACGGGCTGATAATTGGATGAGAGGGATTTGTCACCCTTTGTAGGAACTGGTCAGATATAAGCAAATTTCCAAGTAGAAGGGAAAACACCAGTAGAATAAGAAGGTGAAAAAAGGCAACACAGAACAAGAGTAAGCTGAGGAGCACAGGTTTTGAGAACAAGTGGAGAAATACCATCAGGACCTGGAGCTTTCTTAGCATCAAGCTTGTTCAAAATCCTTATGATGAAAGACTACAGGAGGCATTGAATGGGATGTACTGGAAATGGTAGGAGGTGGTTTACCAAGATTGTCAATACATGAGTTAAAAGTAAAGCAGGATGCTTGCAGGTCGGCTTTATCTTTGGCTGAAGTTTGACTCTGGTTTTGACAGAGGTGGGAATAGAGATAGGCAAAAGTTTTTGCCGCTAGCTTTGTTAAGAGACCGGAATGCCTGTCCATAACTTCTTGCTCTGAAGAACATAAGGGAACCAGGGGTTTCTACAGCCCTCAAGAAAGAAGGAAATAGACTCTTTGTTTTTCAGAGTAGCAACATAATTGCTACATTGAAAAACAAATCCTATCTATATGTAATTCTTAAAGGTTTCTGACTTTTTATATCCAATGCAGTTTTGATGTATTCGTGTTAGAAATTGTTCATCCCTACATTTTTAACATTGTTCCTTGGCTGTCTCATATTGAATGAATAGTCAAACTAATGTAACAATTTTATCTTCATAAAATATTATCTACTTCACTAGTATGCACCATTTTCAGATTTAACCTCTGAGATTATTTGCATCAAGAACCTAAACCCAACTTCATTTTTTGTATAAAATCTTTTCTATCAGTTCTGTCAGCCATTTATGCCTACCCTAAAGTTGAAATATTTTATTTCCATATATGTGCTCAAGCTGCTCCTCCTCCCATTGAAGTTATTTGGTTAAAAATTGCATTCTGCTAAGAGCATTTGCTTTTTTTTTTTTTTTTATTGCCCTTTGAACTTTACATCACTCCAAACTTTTTTAAATTTATATAAAAATAAATTGGATTTTGTGTAATTCTCCTTTCTTCTTGACATTACACTGGCTTATTAAACAAACCTGCATGTTTCATTTATGTAATAGTTATGTGAACTGTGAACAAAAGATGCCGAGACATCAGTAATCTCTAAATAGTTACAGAATTATTTGTAACCACCAGTTATTTCTAATGTATTCACTACTGAAGAACAGATATAGAACTCCCTTGACAACACATGACATTCATGAATTTGGTTTAGGTAATGCTATTGTATTCTTAAAAGTTAGTATGTTTGTGTACATTGTATATACCAGGGGAGTCGGCAACCTTTTTTTTTTTTTATAACAAGTTGCATAAAAAATTACATTACAAGTAATATAATTTTTTATTACAAACTGATAAGCAATACACAACATACAAGAGTTGTGTATTGCCTATCAGTTTGTCTTCATTGTTGCAATTCACAGCTGTTGATGTAGACTTTCATCTTACCCCCATCATACCTGCTGGGAAGACCCCAGAATAAGATGTTTGCAAGTCTGTAGAGTCAAATTCATCTTTTAGTGTAATACTAATTTGTAATTCAGTGACCTGATGTTAAGAGCTTGGTAAACATCTTTGATGTCTCTTTTCAAAGGTTTCTGAAAAAGATGAATTTCCTTCGAATGCGAGGTCCAATATTTAAAATATTTGAGAATGCTCCTTTTGGAAAATTGTTAAATATTATTGTATGCACATTTAGAAAGTTAATATATTAAATATATTAAACTTCCAAAGGCATATGTATGCAAAGGATTATTAATTACTAAGAACATATATATTCCTAATAAAGAACATTTTGAGCTATACTTGTAAACTAATCATAATTAGGAAACATTTCTTCATTTTCTCATTTATTTGATATTGTATATAAACAGGCATAGAAATTCGTACTAAGGAACCCATAAACGAAGCATTTGAGGAACTTTCCCCAGAATGTGATATAGTTATTTAGAAATAATATTCATTATACAGTTCACATAAATTTGTCATTTTTCATTTATTATTTTAATGCCTTCCCTTTATGGAAATTGCAGTGTAATAATTAAAATGATTTACTTAATTAAACACTATATGTAAGAATTGCTGTAAAATGCAATAAGTAATGCTGAAGGGGTGTTAAAAGCTACCCACCTATAAGTAAAAAATATAAAAATCAAATTCAAACTCCCTAATAAAAAAAAATGGATAAATATTAAATAAATTACCAGATTAGACAGGCAAGGGTCTGCCATCACCCAAGGAGATGCAACAGCATCATCATCTGTGGAATGTATACCACAACTGCTGCCTGGAAACACACATCTTAAATATGGTTTTTTGCTTGTATGCAGGTAGCTTTTTTTTTTTTTTTAATGATCAAGCATGTATTAGTACCATATAGTACAACATAGTATTTAGCACCTTTTCAGAACTGGACCAGTAACTTGGGAGAAGAAAATCATTCTCTCAGGGCTAAAAGGAGCAAAGATGGACATAAATAAACATGTCACGTATGGATCTCATGATCCAGATCTCTCAAACAGAGATGATTTAAATTCATGTAATGCAAAACGGCAGAAAAAAAGAAGGAACAGAAACCCCTGCTCCTCTTTTTCTGATACTGCATTCTTTAACTGATAATCCTTTGAGTAAGCTCTCCCCATTCTTAATATAGAAATGTCTTGAAAATGAGGCGGGCCCTCCAAAAATGGTTCGTAGATTAAAATCTAGAGACCTTCTAATGGAAATGAGCAAGAACTAGCACTCGGAAAGACTATTAAAAACATCGACTTTTGGTGGAATTCCCACAAAGGTTACCCTGCATGCCACCCTAAACTCCTCTAAAGGGGTAATAGCAGAGTGGGATCTCCTTAATGTATCCAAGGAAGAGATAGTTCACGAATTAAGTGATCAAAATGTGATAAATGCCAAAAGGATAGTCATTAAGAAAGATTGGGTTCTTACTTCTACTCGAACAGTCATTCTTACATTCAAAACACCAATTCTACCAACAGCTGTTAAAGCTGGATACTTAAGGTGCAAATTTCAACCTTACATTCCAAAGTCAGTCCGGTGTTTTAAATGCCAAAAATTTGGACACTCACAAGCAGTCTGCAGGCCTCTTGTGGTTCAAAAGAGCACGTTCACACAGACTGCACTATTGAAATACAATGCTGCCCAAACTGTAAGGAAAATCATTCAGAATTTTCAAAGGAGTGCATCCAGTGGCAGACAGAAAAGAATATACAAACGTACAAAGTAGAACACAAGGTGCCATACCAAAAAGCAAAAAGACATTTTTCAATTTCTAATAAATTGCCATCCTATTCTTCAGTTGTAAAAAAGCAACAGTCCATAACAGTGCAAACAGATTGTTCAGTTCTGCCAAGCATCTCAATTTCTGATTGGGCAAGGTCGGTCCTCTCTACACTAAAAGCACAGCCTACCCTACAGAAATCAACTCATTCAGTAAATACCCCATTGACAATACCGCCAGATAAAAACATTGTACAGCAGCCAGTTAAGCAAACAAGCTCTGAAAGAGAAAATCAAGAACTGATACCATGGACATAGGTAGAAATTCACACCAAGATGAACCACTTCTTAAAATTCATGCAGAAGAGGAGGAAATGGACATCACCAGGCCAACTTTCCCAAAAAGGGAAAAAAACAAGACTAGACAGGCACAAACAAACCACATCCCATAAGCAATAATCCCCAATAATGTATAGATTCGTTGAATGGAATTATCATGGACTCAGAGCTAACTTAGACGATGTTTATGACTTAATTACCGAATATAAGACTGCTGTTCTTTGTCTACAGGAAACGAACCTGACCCCTAAAATATCTATGAGCATAAAACATCATATAATGCTTAGAAAGGAGAGAAACGAATACGGCACATGGAGGTGTAGCATTGCTAGTAAACTCTAGAACTCCTTTCAAACCTATCCCACTGCAAACAACTTTAGAAGCAATCACTACTAGAGTTATGTGTGGGATAGTGGTAACAGTTGTTTCCTTATACCATTCGCCCAGTAATTCATACACTTTAGCAGATTTGGATGATTTAGTTAATCAGCTGCCACCACCTTTCTGTAGCCAACCGGGCTAGCCGGGTGGGTAAAGTGCCTGCCTGGCAACCCAAAGGTCGCGGGTTTGAATCCCGCCTCGGGCTTGGATCAAAGTACTGCAAAAACCTTGGGAGGTGCATTATGGCCTGGCATTAGATGCGCCAACAACTACCAAAAAAAAAAAAAAAAAACCTTTCTGTATCTTGGTTGATTGGAATGGGCATCACCCCTTATGGGTTTCCTCGCACCTTGATAAGAGAGGTCAGTTAATTGAAAAATTTCTTGAAAGGCACAACTTAACATTATTAAATAATTGGACTCACACATACGTGCATCTTTCCTCAAGGTCAACTTCTGCGATTGATCTTTCAATATGCTCGCCAAACTTCTTTCTGCTTATTGATTGGACGGCCACCGATAATCTTCGTAATAGTGATCACTTTCCTGTAATATGTGCACTGTCGACTAACTCTCCTCCTCAAACTGAAATAAAAACTGTTTGGAAATTTGACAAAGCTAACCTGGCACGTCTAGATATTCAGACCATTGAGACTCTCACCATTGACTCTGTGGTAACTTACATAACCCAGCAAATAATAGCAGCTGCAAAACCAGCATACCCAAATCATCCATTCCATGAAAACCCGCTCACACTCAAAAATATGTTGGAATGAAGCCTGTAGCAGTGCCAAGAAAGAGAAGAATAGATATTGGAACTTATTTCGTAAATACCCAACCACAGCTAATCTCTTACAGTTCAAGAAAGGGAGAGCTAAAGCTCATCATATACAACGAATAAGCAAAAAAGAGACATGGTCCAGATATGCCTCCACTATAAACAGAACCACAGACATCAGAACCATTTGGACTAAAGTTCGAAGAATTAATGGAAAATATCCTATAACCACTCCAATAATACTTCTAAAAGGGAAAGAAATCTGCAATTCTCTTGAAATTGCAAATACATTAGGTGAAACATTTGAAACTCTCTCAGCTGTAACCGCATTTGAGCCAATCTTTCAGTCACATAAAGTACAAGCAGAAAAATATAATCTCAATTTCAATACTTCACTACAGCTTCCATATAATGTACCCCTTACCATGACAAAGTTATGCAGTGCACTTGCAAGATCCAATAATAGTGCTGCTGGTCCTGATGGAGTTTACTATGCCACGATATATCATTTGAGTGAAGAATCCCATTCTGCTCTTCTAAAACTGTATAATAGAATCTTTGATGAAGATTACTACCCTACCAGCTGGTGCCATTCTATTGTATTAGCTTTCCCAAAACCAGGAAAGGACCATTCAGATCCAACAAGTTATGGCTGATAGCTTTAATCACATGTATAGGAAAAATATTAGAAAAAATAATTAACGCCAGGTTGACATGATTCCTAGAGAATGAAAACATTCTAAGTCAAAATCAATATGGATTTCAAAGAACCAGATCAACACTTGACCTTATGTTCAAAGCTGAAGGAAACATTCGAAATGCATTTCTCAGGAACGAGCACCCAGTGATGGTATGTCTTGACATCAAAAAAGCTTTTGATACAACCTGACAATATGGGATTCTTCATGATCTCTATGAATCTGGCCTTCGAGGTCATCTTCCAAAATTTATCCGGAACTTTTCGAGAAATAGGTCCTTTCAGGTACGATTTCATTCTGCTCTCTTGCAAATGTTTGTGCAAGAAGAAGGGGTCCCCCAGGGTTCTGTGCTTAGTGCCACGCTCTTCTCCATCAGGATTAATTCAATTACCAAATGTATTCCTGACACAGTTGAAACATATCTGTATGCCAGTGCAATAGCAATTCATTTTTGCTGTAAATGGAATTGCATCCTGATCCAGATTTACATCGTGAGTCTCATCCAATTACTTTTCAACAGAGTATTAGCTTTCTTGAACTAATTCTGGATAAAAAACTAAGTTTCTTAGAACATATTAAGCATATTCGTGCAACCTGTCTAAAGAAGCCAAATCTCCTCAGGGCACCACAGTGTAGTAGCATGTACCGATCTGCACCCTATGACATAGGGTGCAGATCGGTACATGCTACTACACTTATACCGGTCGCTAATAAGATCCAGACTAGACTATGGATCTCCTGCATATGCCTCAGCTAGAGAAAGTGCATTAAAATGGCTTGACCCAGTACCTCACAATGCTCTCCAAATTGCACTGGGAGCTTTTCGTACATCACCAGTTCAGAGTCTCTATATGGAAGCACATTAGCCACTTCTATTCCTTTGTCGGCATGCTCTGCTAGTAAGCTGTGCAGCTAAAATCAAAAGTTTCCCACATCATCCTATAAGGCAGTATCTATTCACCCCAAAATGGCATAATTTGTACCAAAATAAACTTTTGCAAAATAAACCATGTGGCATTAGATTACAAAACTTAACTATGTGCTGGGAACTAAATATGAATAACATAATTCTAAATATTAGCATGACTACACCACCATGACAAATATCCTTGGCCAATGTTGACCAACATTTCCAACAATGGGGAAAGAATGCACTTCCAAATTTCAATATTCAGCAAATCCATGCTACTCACTCTTTTCAGTTCTCTAGTCTTACCCAAATTTACACTGATGGTTCCAAGACAGATAGTAAAGTTGGCACAGCTGCAGTTCTACCAAACATTACAATATCTCAGCAGCACTTACACCACAGAACTGTATGTTATGCTGATGGCTCTAGAGAATGTAAAACAGTCTTTATATCCTCAAACCATCATCTACACCGATTCTTTAAGCACTGTATTTGTTCTTCAGTGTAAACTTACTTCCAGTCATCCGTTACTACAACAAATTTGAATCAAGTTAGTGCAGCTACTTGCAAACAGGCAAAAAATAATTTTCTGTTGGATATCTGGGCAATCTGGAATTGTAGGAAATGAACAAGTGGACTTTGCTGCCAAGAACGCTAGTCTCATAACATCAGACATTCAGATACCTTACACAGATTTCAAACACATCATACATAGCACTGTTAGAAAAAAGTGGCTATCCATTTGGCAGGAGCAAAAAAAGCAATAAACTCTTCCAGATTAAAAATGATCATAAGCAGTGGCTATCAAGCCTAAGAGGCAATAGAAAGGAAGTAGTAGTACTTGCCAGAATGCGAATAGGACATACCCACCTAACTCATAGTTATTTACTCACTCAGGATGCCCTTCCACTATGCAGCAACTGTCAAACTCAACTCACAGTAAACCACTTTATCATTGAATGCCCATTATACTTGAGAGAATGACAAACAGCTTTCTCTTCTCATCTATATTCCTCTTATAAACTTACCTTACAGCAGGTCCTCAGAGACCGACAAGATATTAATGGCGTTTTTACCTTTCTGAGAATGATAAATATCATCTGATCTGAATCCTCTTTTTTAATATAACAATCATGTATCAAATAAGATTGTAATAGGTGCATTATGGCCTTAGTAGCCCTTGCACCAATAAATCTAACAAACAACAACACAAACTTTTCAGAACTACTTGTTGAGTTTCCAGAAATTTTTATATATAGTATATAATAGTATTTAATTATGCAAATCATTATTTTATTACACCATGCTTAATTAATTTCTTTTAGCGTCCTCTTTTGAACCAACAGTTGCATCTGTGTTTTCAACAACTCACACTTCTTGCTGGACATCTGGAGAACTCAAAGAAAGTGGAGAACAGTGGAGATCTACTCCATGTCAAGGCTGTGTATGTCATGAAGGTCAGATATCTTGTTTTCAAGAAAATTGTCCTTCAATGGATTGTCATCATCCAGTAGAACTGAAAAATCGCTGTTGCCCAGTATGTCTTGGTAAGCATCTGTTCAAAGACTATTTATTTATATTGTGTTTTATATTTCAGTTGAAAGTAATTTACCTGAGATACCATAAACCCTTTATTGTCTGGGCTTAACAGAGAGGAGCAGAAGAATGCATAATAAAAAACATACCTAATCAAAAAATTTTACTTTAAACATAATACTAGTAAAATGCACAAGCATATATATGTGATTTTTGTTTATATAATATATGTAACAGAGTGAATTCTTTTATAAAATATATGGAGGCTAAGGGTGATGGTCTCTCTCATCCAAGCATTGTAGTTCGGCTGGTTTCAATGAAATTCCAGGTTCCATTTTTTTCTTTTTTAAATAATTATTTTTTGACAAAGTACTTGGTTCCTGTATTTTTGTTTTTGAAGTTTCCATCAAGAGGATGCTAGCTGTGGAGTTTATTTAATGTTTGCTGTCTTCCCCAAATTAAAAAAATATAAAAAAGATCTTTGAAATATGATATTTAAAAATTATTTAATTTTGGGTTTGCAGTAAATATAAAACTGAATGGTAAAACATTTTATAAACTCTTTAAATGTTAGTTATTTATATGTTTTTAGTGTGTGGTATTTCTTAAAACTTTCCAAATTGTGCAATCCTGTTTTTTTGGGATCATATCTCACAATACCAAATTGTTTCTCTTCTTCTCCCACCCTTCTAATACTTCTGTCACTGCATACTGCACAGTCTTTCTTCTTATTAGGAGAGATTCCTTTGGATTGGAGAAGTGCCAATATATCACCAATGCATAAAGGCAGTTCTTGGAGCAAAGTAGGTAACTACAGACCATTATTGCAGACATGGTAATCACCAATCATTAGCATACATTGAATAAAAGGTGTTTTGTGTGTTTCTTTGCATTTTAAAATAACAGAGTGATTTTGTTGAGTAGTGAATTTGAATCAAATTTTGTTTCAAATTAGGTGCATAAGAAACCCACGTTAAAAACAGTTTTCAGAGAAGATGCTTTGTGCCATTCAAAGACTTTTTGATAAATGCAAAGTTTAAAGAAGGCTACTTGTCCATTGAAGATGATATCCCGCTCTGGCTATACTTGAATTTTTTTTTTTTTTTTTTTTAAACCAATGATTCAGTTGCTTGTGTTTAACTATCTGCAAAGTTCTAGTGAAGTTTGTATTAATAACGGAACATACCAATCAATTTTTACACAATATTAAGGAAAGTGGCATGTTTCAGCCAAGTTTGCTTCACATCCTCACTAATCACCACAGAGAGTGGTGAGTTCTTGCATTTCAGGATCAATCTTTGTCAAATTGTTGCTACTGACTTGTGCTTTGTTTCTTCCATTATTATTGATGACAAATTATGGTTGTATGACTATTACCTGGGTACAAAGGTTTGTTCCTCTCAGTGGAAGATGCCATCTTCTCCCAAATACAAAAAAGTAAGACAATCTCAATCAAGTGTAAATCATTTGATTAGGATTATCATATTCATATTTTTTGACTCACAGGGCATTATTCATTATGAATTTGTCCTTCTTGATCAAACAGTAAACCAACCAGGAATACCAGAGAATGTTGCGATTGTTTAATGCTGTTCAGGAAAAATGGCCAGCACCCCTTGATGCTTTCCATTAGAGATTTTCTTGCAAAGCACTCTGTTGCTGTTGTCTTCAATGCACCATACTCACCAGATTTAGCCCCCTGTGCATGTGTGTGTGTGTTTTCCTGAATTAAAGTTCCCTTGAAAGGTCATAGATATACAATGACTGAGGAAATTATTCAGAATGTGACACAGGAACTATTAGTAGCTCTAAAAAAAAAAAAGCTTATTCAGAAATGCTTCAAGAAGTTGCAGAATCATTGGAATTGGTTTATAGTGTCAAGGAGACTTTCAAAGATGATCCACCAAATAGCTGGTAAGCTTTGTCATTTCCCAATTAGTTTAGTCTTCAACTTTTTGATCACACTTCATATATTATTACCCTTTGCATATATGTTTCATGTAACATATGTCTATCTGACATGCACTATCCTCCCAAAAGTATTAAAGTTAGCTATGAAGAAAGCACCAGTTATCAGTAGCAATTATTGTATATGTGTGTGATAGTATTATTAGTGGCCACATGATGTAAGGAAACCTATGGCTTATGCTGCAATTTCATCCTCATTCATTTTACTTATGCCTCTCAGAGCCTTGAACACCTATCAAGTCTCCTCTAAGGTGCCTAGCTTCCAAGATGAGTTACCCATCTTTAGACCCTTTCAAGAAGCACAATGTCTTTCTTTATGTGCGGTCTCCATACTTGAACACAGTATTCCAGGTGTGGTCTAACAATAGCCTTATATAGTGGGATTATGGCATCCTTATCTCTACTAGCAATTGTTCGATAAGTCATCGATAGGACAGTCTACAATGCTCAGATAACTTAAAGTCTGACCATATCGTAACACCCAAGTCCCTTTCCTCCACTACCGGCTTTAGTTCAACTTCGCCAAGTGTATAAGTTATTTTGGGGTTACTGTTCCCCATGTGCAATACCTTACACTTTGCTAGATTAAAGCATAGATGCCATTTTTCTGACCATCCCTGAAGTCTATCTAGGTCATTCTGAAGAAGCTCTGCTTGGCGGTGATCATTAACTACTCTACCAATCTTTACATCATCTACAAATTTAGACATCACGCCCTCTGTCCCTTCATTAATGTAATTTATGAAAATCAAAAACAACAGTGGTACTAATACTGATCCTTGGGGAACCCCACTTCTTACATTAATCCAATCTGAGGAATATCCATTTATCACAGCCCTCTGCCTCCTGCCCTGAAGCCATACAGCTATCCATCTAAGGATTTTCCCCGTGATTCCAACCTGTTCCAGCTTATAAAGTAATCTCTCATGTGGGACTGAGTCAAATACTTTGCTGAAATCCAAAAAAAAAAAAAAAACAATGTCGAAATTATTCCCTAAGTCCAGCTCTTGAGTGATCCTGTCAAAATTGCTAACCAGATTAGTTAAACATGATTTTCCCTTTACAAAACCATGCTCAGTATCCTTCAGAATTCCATTTCTATGTTAGCCACAGTGCAAAATTTATGAGCATTCCAAAGAGTAATTGTCAGTAATTTATTGGAATATACTGCAGCAGGCTGCTTGAGCCTTTTAAAGTCAACATGGAGGACCTAGGGTGATACAGCAGTTAAAAACCATTACCCAGTAGGCCAAAAAATGCAGATATTTATTTAGTGACCTGAAGAGGGTGGTTATATCATCCCTGGAGATATCCCTCTGATATCAGGACACATGTCAGCATGATTGTCTCATGTATGTAGGAGTTAAAGCTGACAAGCCCCACCAACATCAATAAATGCCATGTGGAGCGTTACATTACCCATTATTCGTGGAGTTTGAAGCAACAGTGGAGAACAAGGTACACTACACAATGTTCAGATCTAATGGTCAATTTAGGATTCGAGAATAGTCATTTAATGTTGCCTTCACCATTTGTCTTAACAGTGGAGTTCAGAAGAGGAAAAATCTGTGTGAATCATAGTTACACATAATGCTTATTATCATTTATATACAGTGGACATCACTTATTGTAATCACTTTGGGATGCAGCTAAACGATAACCGAAGAAATAAGAATGCATCTGTTCAGCATTGTTTATTGATACAGAGGGGAAATGTGTATATAAAAAAGATGGAAGTGGGTAGAAAGAAAACTTAAATCAACCAATATAAAATACTTTAATTTGACTGTCGACTATTTCTTCAAGAAAGTAAGTCATTAAAAATGGAACTGTCATAATGTTTATGGAAATCCATAGAAACCATTAAAAAAAGAAAATATTAAAATAGTAGAATCACTTCCACTGCGTGTACATAAACTGCAATAGTGCAAAAAAAGTGGTAACATAAATGATAATTGTAAATCACTGATTACAATAAATGATGTTTTTCTTTGCATTCATATACATCTGATAAGGACTTCATAAAAGTGATAACATTATCCTTGATCACGAGTGGTGTGCACCCTATATCGATGCCACCAATGTGCCAATTTTATGGAACTGCCTTTTCACGTACTAGTATAATTTTTCTCCATTCATAAAGCCAGACTTCTCCACATCTAGTTTTTAAGTGCATGATTAATGCATATATATATCAGATGTTTCTTATTTTAACTTATAATTGAAGGAACAAATTTAATATAGCTATTTTTAGAAATTAAAACTATTACTATCATTTTCTAAGTCAGTATCTTGATATATTAAGGAGAGTCATTAACATTTGAAGTCAAGTAAATTTAAGGAAAGGGCTTCAAGCTTAAAACTATACCACAGGGTGGTCAGCCTTTTCCAACAGTGGGCCACGTATGTTGGAAATGCCTCACGCCTAGGGGCAGATCCAAAGCTACCAGAATTAATAAACTTTCCCCTCCCACACCTTACTGATATCCATGCCTGATGCCTCTAGATATTTTTGATAACTACGTAAAGGAAAATTTTATGCTAAGCACTTATAATAAAAAATGAAAACAATTTTGTGTTTATAAAATAAATTTAATATAGTTTGTCTAATGTTTGTCTATGTGGAATCAATGTTGTGAGGACCTCACTAACTTTCCAGCTTACTTGCATTAAATTAACACTAAAAGGTGGTAAATCTGAACTGTAGGTTTCCATACATCAAATGATTTCTGACAGTAAAGGCAGATAAACTGTGTGTGTTTATCTTCATTTCCTATTTTTAAAATCAGTTGTACAATTTTTTTACATTATTTTTTCCCAAATCAAGAGACAGGCTACTGACAAAAGCTGCACATGCCACTTGTGCTGCAGGTTTGTTACCCTGCTGTTTATAACCTACACTGGTATTCAAAGAAAGTGCATCACCTAAGAATTTCACATGTCTAATCCTTTTTCATGATGGTATGTTACATTAATGACTAGCATCACAAATAGAAATATAAACAAAAGATATTTATTAATAGTTAAGACAAAGCTAAGTAATATTTGACAGGTGCTCTCAAAATATTCCAAAATGAGCATTTGCAACCTTTATACGACAGTTTTAGTAAACATGACAATTGTGAATCATGAAATGTAATCAGAAGCCCTCAATTTGCTTCAATTTATCATTTTAAATGGAAAACAAAATGAAAAGTTCACCAGGTGCAAACTAATATTTAGTTGAACTGGCCCTGATGACGGCAGCACACCGTCAAGGCACTGACAAGATCAATTTCTGAAGATAATCAACTGATAGTTCGTGGTTTCTTTCTGGCAACTGCAGATGCCACATGATGTATGCCAACAGTTCTCTATAGTATTCAGGTCTGGGCTGGTTTCCTGGCCAGCTAAGAGTTGTAATGGATCGTACTTCCAACCATTTTTTCACCTGTAACAAATGTAAACACATTACTGTTGAACCTCTAATGCAGAAATGAAGCTAAAGTAACTACAGAAGTGCCTACTAACACTTTTTGCCCGATGACAAGGAGCAGAGTCTTCCTGAAAGATGTAGTTACTTGGCAGGTTGAAATGGTCTCTAATGGTTGGCAGCAATTTGCCTTCCAATATAGCCAGGTATCCATTGGCATTTACAGAACCTTTTATAAACTGCAGGTGACCTACTCCGCAATACGAAATGCACCCCCATATCATTTGGCTGATAAGGAATTTCACTGTAGACACCATACAGTCTGGATGGTATTCTTCACCACATCTACGGCAAATCGTTTGTCTCCCATCAGAGCCATGCAGGTTGAATTTCTTCTCAGCCAAGAAAATACTGACTTCCACTGCTTGGGGGCCCATTTGACATACTCTTTACACCAAATTAATTGAGCCTTTTTCATTTTTTGTGTGAGGAAGGGCTTCTTCTTAGGACGACGGGCCACAGGTCCATTTTTGAAGAGGCGTCTTCTGATTGTTACGCACTTGCTACCACTCCTGTATATTCTTCCCATTCTCTTTTCAGCTCAGACGAAGAAGCTTTATGGCTTCTAAGGTATACGCGCTTCAAAACGCAGTCCTGTTTTGGTGTAGAGACTTGTTTGCATCTGGTTTCTTTTTTCCTATCAGCAGAACCAGTATTCTTGAGTTTGAAAGAAATCTACTCACTGTCGACTGATTACAAGACACTCTATAAGCAATATGACGGGAAGAACATCCTTCGACTCAGGAGAGGTCCCCATGGACTGGAGGTGTGCAAATGTATCCCCAATTCACAAAGGGGGATCGAAGGGTGACATGAGTAATTACAGACCAGTTAGTTTAACTTCTGTTCTGGGTAAAATAATGGCATCACTGGTTAAAGATGCATTGCAGGATCATCTAGACAAAACTGCAGCAATAATTCAGACACAGCATGGGTTTGTTAAGGAAAAGTCTTGTCTGACAAATTTGATTGGTTATTATGATGTGGTTACAAAGGAACTGGATGCGAAAAATAATTTTGATATCATATACTTGGATTTCAGGAAAGCTTTTGACACTGTTGTGCATGGAAGACTACTCTACAAATTGGAGCAGAATGGTATTAAGGGTAAATTGCTACAATGGATAAAAGGCTGGTTGAGTGGGAGAAGACAGAGTGTGGTAATCAATGGGTGCTGCTCTTTGTGGACTAATGTTATTAGTGGAGTCCCACATGGTTCGGTGTTGGGTCCACTGTTGTTTTGTATATTTATCAGTGATATTGATGAAGGTATATCAGACTTAGTGTCGAAGTTTGAAGATGATACAAAGGTTGGCAAGGATGTTAATGACAGTAATGGCAGTGTGCTACTGCAACAGGATCTAGAAAATTTGGGCAGATGGGCTGAGAAGTGGCAACTGAAGTTTAACCTTGACAAATGCAAAGTATGGGTAGAAGTAACCCCAGAGAACCGTACCAACTGTGTGGTACTACACTTAAGGTGGTAGAAAATGAAAAAGACTTGGGAGTAATTGTGCAGTCAGATATGAAGTTTTCTGAGCAATGCAGACAGGCTGCCAGGGCAGGTCATGGGGTTTTGTTTATGATATATAGCAGGAGTGGCCTACTTAATTTATGATGTGATCTACTTTTTTCCTTCAAAATGTTTGAACTGGACAAACATTTAGTGGGAATGGTTGTGTGAATTTTTTTTTTTTTTTTTGGCTGATGATGCATAAGCTCATACACTGCTTTCTTGCATCACATGCCACTGCTACTTCCTCACGTAAAGCAACTATAGCACTCTTTCTTTGTGGTGTCAACTGCACGTAACTTGCCATCCTGACACAAGCAAGGAATGACTGCAACTCTTGCAGAGCTTGCTTATATAACTGAAAGTAACAGCTGATGCAATATTGCATCATCACCTACACGTGTTAATCTTATCTGATGCAATCTGTAAGAAATATTGCCATATACTTATGTTATTCGGATGACAGTTACAATTTTAAGGGGGTGATGCACTTTCTTTGAACACCTGTGTATATGATAGATATTTAGACAGCTTTCACAGTTGAGCGATCAGTGTTCGAGTACTGGTTACTCTTCATGCCAAATACTCAGACCAGTGTAATACCACAAAATATGGTAACATTCTTGTCTCAACCTTGTAAACCCCTCTGATTCTATATGGATGTTCTGCAGTATAAACTAGCACTTTTTCTGTGGTTCCTGCTATAAGTGATACAATGGCAATAGTTGTTTTCAATACCAGCATTAGCATGTTGGTGTTGCTAATGCTAAGCAAATAACATAAAATATATTTTATTTTATATAAAATATATACATAAGCAAATAAAATAGCTTAGACTCATTTAATTTTGTAATGAATATTATCTATTTATTATATTTTGTTATTAGATATTCAGCAAGGTGGTGCTTGTGAATATGAAGGAAAGACTTACACTAATGGGGAGCAGTGGATTATTAATGACTGCATTCAGTGCCTTTGTAAGAAAAGTCAAGTAATGTGCACAGAGAAAGTCTGTCCTGCTTTATGGTGCCAAGATATAGTACATTTACCTGGAAGATGTTGTCCTCATTGTGCAGGTAATAATATGCATTAACTATATGGTGAATTGAGAGAATATATTTTTGCAGCCCATTTTATATTGTGGAAATATATATTAAATAATTCTTCATTTGATTTCTTTTCTTTTTTTTCCCTCTACTACAATTGCTTTTTATTTGACTTTATTTACAGACTTCCTATTTCTTATATGTAACTGTTCCTAAAATGCTTTACACTATAGCTTCCATTATCATTTTAGAAATTTGCTTGATAACTAGCATCTATTCTACTGATTTGTAAAAAATATGACTAAATCAGTTGTGTAAACTAACAAAGGTAACCTTATTGTGTTTTCTGACTTCTTACCTGTAATATATTTTAATATTACCATTAGAAATAAGAACTGATAGCTGGTCTTATCTATTGCCATTATTGCTAATATTATTTGTATAGTTATTGTTATTTTGTTATTTAGTTTTTTTTTTTAAGGAGCATTAGCAACTAGGGCCATATTGCTCCGGGGATATGCGGTGGTCATTCCCTGACTTTTCCGCTTCCTCCATATTTGGTGGTCACGGTCTCGAACCCTGGTCTAATCAAGAAGCGTGTGCTACGCACTGCTGCTTCTGCCCACCTGGCTACGGAGGCGCCTTTATTTGTATAGACATTTTGATGCCTTATACATTCCAATAAGCTGAAGCTTTACTGTAAATGCATTCTGCAGTTCTTGAGATTTGTTTTGAGTGGTAAGCTGGTAGTTGAAATGTCATCCCCTCAGGTCAGGATATGCTGAAAATTTTGATGACTTTCCATTTAATAGTTTCTGTAGTACCAACTAAAAACTACAGAAAAGCTATAATCATGATTATTTATTTTTTTTTGTAGTTTTCAGTTGCTGTTATAGCCAAGTTTTCTCTATATTTGAGTTTTAAATTTAGAATGATTTTATAGTTTTATTTAAAAATTGTTTACGTCTCCAGAGTGACTTTATACACCAACTGGCATTACATTCTTATAGCATGTTTGGTCATCTTTCACACAAATTACTGCCCTAAGATGTCTTGACATAGTGTGTATAATGACATAAATGTGGTCGTACATGTTATGGTTTGCTAGAAGGCCTGATTTCAGGTGTAAATATGAACCCTTTGAAAGTCAATGCACATAAACAGTTATAAAGGTGGCCATAGATGCTGTTGCTTGTTAGAACATTTAGGTTGGGCAGGCACACCTCCTGATAAGCAATAGTGTATATGGATAAGTAAGATTAGAACACTTGGTCAGAAATCGAACCTGAAAGAAATCTGCACTGATTTGCTGGAGGGCATTAAGCATACAAATTGTCATGTGTGTGGGTTTTAGGGGGGAAGATTATTAAAAATTTCAGCCTGTGTATGCACCAGAGAATTCATGACAAAAAGCTAATTCATGCTAATTCAAGAAAAGCACATTTCAAGTTTCACACATACTGAAAGAAGTACTCGTATACAAGCTACTTTAAAAAAACTATAAACAAATTTTATTTTTCAAAAATATAATGCATCTAGTGTAATTTTATTAAAGGATAACTTTAGCAGCCATGTTCATTTTACAAGATAATGCCATTAAAAGTTATTTTTACTTTTAAAAAATAACTTTTAACAGCAGAAACTACCATTTTTAGTTGGTGGGTTCAGGCTAACTTCTATTTTTGCTGATGCCCCCATAGCCTTGATTGCTTTAGCACCTAACATAACTCCTAATTAGTTAATGCAGTGGTCTTAACTCACAGCAGAACAGACTCTTCCTTCACAATGAGCTGCCTCAATAGTACACTGCCATGCATCGAAGGCAAAGTTTATTCTGCTGTAAGAATCAAAACCATTGAATTAACTAAGCAGATTAAATCCTGCTGGCAACAAAAAACATAGGAGACAACAGTGCCTCCTACTCTGTATAATTTAGTAAGGCCAAATAGCATTAGCTATTTTATAATTTTGAAAATCTAAAATTGTTTTTTTGAGTCAAAGATGGTGGAGAATTTGGTTTTGACTGTCTTGAAACTTGCAGCCATCATATTGGATTTTTTCCATTAAAATGATGGTGTGGTTCTTGCTATGGAAAAGGTGTTGGCACAATGGGTCATAAAGTTGACAGCAGATCAAAAACACTGAGTTGTTAAGTGAACATTTGCATATTTTCAAGCAGACCCAGCAAATTTTCTTGCAGGGTTTGTGACTATGAATGAGACATGGGTCCATCACTTTTAGCTAGAGACAAAGGAATCATCCAAACAATAGAAACACAGCTCTTCTCCTCCTCCAAAGAGGTGCCTCCGTAGCCAGGTGGGCAAGAGCAGCAGTGCGTAGCACACGCTTCTTGATTAGACCAGGGTTCAAGCCCGTGCCCACCAAATACGGAGGATGTGGAAAGGTTAGGGAATGACCACCGCATATCCCCGGAGCAATATGGCCTTAGTTGCTAATGCTCCTAAAAACCAAATAACAAACAAACAACTCCTCCAAAGAAAGCCAGCTTAATTCCTTTTGCTAGCCAGGTGATGGCATTAGTTTTTTGGGATGCTATTGGAGTGTTGCTAGTGAATTACTTTCAGAAAGGCCAGACAGTCACAGGAGCATATCATGCATACCTTGTTTGCATGAAAACACCAAAGACAAATGAAGGAAAACTTGCAAAGAAGTCTTGTTCCACCAGGACAACACACCTGCTCACAAGTCTGTCATTGCCATGGCTACACTGAATCAGCATAGCTTTGAAATCTCAGATCGTCCCCCATATTCACTAGATCTAGCACCATCAGACTTTCACCTATTTCCTAATTTGAAAAAATACCTAGCTGGCATCTATTTTCCTACTGCAGGAATGCATTCCTAGAGGCCTCAACTTGGTTAACTTCAATCACAGAGGAATAACCCATAAATTCTTTCTAGAAGGAATGGCTCTTACCACTGATTATTACTAAATATTACTAAAACTTGCCAATAAATGTTTTGGTTTCAAAATGTTTGCTGGCAAGTGCATACAGTCAGATTTGGTGGCTGTTGCGTGATAATGTGCCTTCTCACACAGCAGTCAATGTACAGACATTTCTGTCTCACAAACAAGTTTCAGTGCCCCACCACCCTCCTTACTTCCTGACTTGGCTTCAGCAGGCTTTTTCTATTTTCCAAGTTGAAAGGATTAAAATGATAGTGTTTATGACATTCAGAAGAATGTGACAGCAGAACTAAATACCACTATGGGAGATGAGTTTTCCAAGTCTTTCCAACGCTTGTATGAAACTATAACAAATGTATTCAGTACCTTGGGAACTATTTTGAGGGAGACTAGTAAGAAAATATTTTCTTTACCATAATTTGCCTTACTGAATTTAGTTTTTTTTTTTTTTTTTTGCTGCACCACGTATGTGCAGAGTGCGTTATTATTTTCATTTAAAGTTCTTTCCTGCCTAATTCATTGCCATTCATCAGATATATAGTAGTAAGGTACTATTTTTTTTAATTTAAACATCACTTGGCTACTCATCTAGATTCAATACATTTATTCATCACTCAGCACAAAGGTTGCTAATTGAGGTTTCTTGTTTTATGAAGATGGAACCAAATAGTTCCAAAACTGGTAATAAGTGCCTTTGAGTTTTTAATGGATAATATTTGCATACTACGTGATGTTATTCAATTAAAAACAATGTTAGTTATTATTTTAGGTTGACTCATGGAAAAATTAGTCATTTCTAAAGAGCCATAAGCTCTGTCACATGAGGGGCAATATTGTTACCCAGCAGTAAAGACAGAAAAATGAATGCAGTGCGAACCTTTTTTTTTTATCAGACAATTTCAATACTTGCATTGAAATAAACACAGCTTTTATATATTTGATTAAATAAAATTAGTTACTTTGAATTTGTTGTTATTATTGAATTATTTGTTGCTATCGAATTGACTATTCATTTTAATTTATCAGTGTGGTCCATATGAAATATTTACATGGGGACGTCTCTATATTCTAAAGGTCTTGAAATAGTAAAATCATGGGCACAAAAGGATGCACTTTTCAATAATTGTATCCTGGGTGCAGAAATACCTCATCGTGACTTCCAAATTTAATGTTTTGTGATCAGTCTAGTATTTCATTAAGCATGACATGGTCCTTTTAAAAAAATTTGTATTTCACCTGTTACAATTTTATTTTATCAGAATATTTAGTTTTTATTACTATTTTATTCTTCCAGTCTCCATAGTTTACCCACACAGTTCTCCACAGTTTATTTTTTTTATTTACTTCTGTTTTATTCTGCATTCCTATTATCTATCTTTGAATTAATTTACATCTGCTGTTGAAAGGATAGTTCTGCTTTGCATATACTTCAGCTTATTGTTGTTTTTTTGGTTGTAACAGAAGGATGCATCTGTCAACGTATCAGTAGTCAGTCCTCTAGCATGATATTCAGGCTGCAACAATTCAATTTAGTATTTGTGGAATTGATCAGAAATGCTTATAGCTTCCTTAATCAAATTTGGGAAAAAATAGCTAATTTCCAATTTCATTTTATTTTTACTATTTTTTTTAACTTTTGGACTTCACATTTTTGGCACACTTAAGGATGCCTTCCAAAATTAACATTTTAGGCTTTTTTTGTGTGATTTTTATTTTATCATCATCTTTTCTAATTTACTATTGCACTGCTATTAGCACCTATACTCAATTAAGGAAATACAGCTAATCTTGCTATAACACACCATCTTACAATGTGCATTTTAAAGTTATACGGATATTTGACACACCTTGTCCACCATTATGCACATGAAAATTTGAAGTTACATGTAAAAAACCACATACACCATGCTACACTCTTTCATGTGCATAATGATAGTACTGATCATACTCACCAAGCATAGTAATGATAAAAATAGTTCGAATTTGGGGTAAGTATTAACAATCAATAGCTTTCGTGGAATATCCCTGACTGTCATATGAAAATGTCTATGCTGTATAGCACACATTTCTACTGCCCTGTGTTTTTTTTTTTTGTTAGAACATGTTTGGCATTATTACAGGATAAGTCGTATATCATTTTAGTTATTTCTTATTGTTAAATCTTAAAAAAAATGTGAATATTTTTATAAGCTTTAATTCATTTTTATATTTCCAAAAATTCTGACTTCTTTATAATCAGGCTGACCTTTTTTTATAATTGACTGGTTACTGCAATGATTTGCAGTGGTCAGTCAACTGGCCAGTCAATTTACAGTAGTTGTTTTGTAATGTAATTTGAAAATTTTATGTCACTAAAAGTTTTTTTTGTTTTTATAATTCTTACAGATTCCTCAGTGGGATCCAAACTATCCCTTGCTACAGTAATTATATCTGCATCTGTTGTTATTCTTCTCCTACTGATCATTGGCCTTCTCATCCTCATCATTTTAAAGCAAAAGAAAAATTTACCTTTATCTTCAACCAGCTTACCAATTCAGCGACCGAAATCAATAAACCTTGAGCTTCAAGGTGCCATAAAGTCTGACAACAGTACTAAAGCTTTATATACTTCTTCAGAACTGAAGAAACTAAATGACAATGTTCAGAGCATAACAACTGTAAAAAATATTGTCTGAATGTATTTAATTATCAGCTGAAAGGAGAGTTTTGCAAATCAAAAGTAAAAAAAATATATATGTATATCTATATTTATATATATTAAGCCCAAATTTTTCTTGTGAAATATTTGGGCTCTAAATTAATCCTATTTTAATAAAGATTTTAGGTGTGATTTTTAGCAGTACGTGTAAATATTGATGCACATTTTAAAAGAAAATTGCAGCTGACATTG
The DNA here is from genome assembly GCF_048544385.1 of Mastigoproctus giganteus. Classification (NCBI taxonomy): domain Eukaryota; kingdom Metazoa; phylum Arthropoda; class Arachnida; order Uropygi; family Thelyphonidae; genus Mastigoproctus; species Mastigoproctus giganteus. The sequence continues at coordinate 46,332,933 of NC_143586.1, read as the reverse complement.
CATTGCCATGCTGAGTGATAATAAATGTACAAAATAAGGGAAACGTTCCTGTGCTGGTCTCAGGTACTCATGTTTATTGTATCTTGTGTTCCATGCAAATATTACCTATTTAAATTGTGTTTTGCCTAGGGTTGTGAAATAACATTTCAGAAGTATTGATGATACAGATTATTTAAAGTTATTCTTTTCTTGTTATTATTAACATATATCTTGTCTTCCAAAAATTGCAGAAAGAAGAAATATGCCTGATGAATATTTTTAATATAGATATAGTTTTTATACTATATTTACTTATGTACATACCTGTTTTTAAGCTACAAATATGCATCTCTATTACTTTTTCATATGTTATTCAGATATCATGTACTATGTAGATGGAAGTGCTTGGATCTGAGGGAAAAAAAAGTATCAAAAAATGTATTGTAAATTTCTTTATTTCTGCAATTGTAGATTATAAATATTTTGTGAGGTTAAATGTGCTGTAATACTCCAGACATCAGACCAAGTTTACAGATTGCTTGAAGATAAATGATGTTCTTAAGATATGTAATGAAAATAATTGTTAGGTGGCTGCTTTTTTTTTTTTTTCTTCTTTTATTTATTGCACCCTCATTTTGATATGTATATATGATTTTTGGCCTGTTTTAAAACCTCCATAAAAATAACTTCAAGACTGTGTAATCATAAATTGCACATTTATAAAATTTATCTTCAATTTTTGTACGTCATAAGAAATAGCAGTTTTTTTTTTTCCTAACTTGATATTTCTAGTAGATAAAGGGGGAAAAAAGTTATGGAACGTTACAGTATTTTAAGTTTTATAACAGCATGACTTAATTATTCCATGTAAAATAAATGTTTAAAATCATGAGCTCTATTCACAAGTAGTGCTTGAACACATTTATCTTTTCATAGAAATTTACAAATCAGTTTTATCAATTGAGTACTTCATTATAAAATTTTGATTGAAGCTAAAGTCCCAGTGCCGTATTTGGATTGAAAAAACAAACTGAATAGATAAATCAGCATTTAATGTTATATATTTTAGAGTATAGAATAGAAAAAAAAAATAATAATAAATATAGAGCAAATAAAAAAACAAAACAAAAACCTCTAACCTAGTAGAGTTAGTCTCCGACTTATGTAAGCCCAAGTTACGTAACTTTGGACTTAAGTAATTTTTTTGGTAAAATTGTAAATATATTTTATGTATAATTTTTAAAAGTGAAGTCAAATGAAGAAACAATAAGTATAAGTTTTTATTTTTTTTCCATACAAACTATGTTGGATAATAACCTGCAGCGTAGCTAGAATCTAGGTAAATAACTAGAGTTAACATTTCATTTTTGGAGACAGGTGAATTACGTCGAAGCACTTCAGAGAAACCCCCCACAACGTTCAAGCCACATGGGCTGTGTCCTCCATCGGCTATTTCTTAAGAGAATTACACTCTAGCCCTTTGTCTCTACATCCTTTCCTTCCTTTCTTTCTGGATTGTAGGGTCAGTTCAGTTTTGTTTGAGAGTGAAGTGGGGGCTTTTGTTTGCATTTTGTATGTAATGTATGTTTGTTACGCATCGGGTTATTGTGGTGAAGTTGAAATTCATTGTCCATTTTCAACGACTTTGAGCAAAACTATCATCGTGTAATGCGTGCTTCATTGGAAGTCAATAAGGAGTGACAGCATCTCTTGTAACTTAACCCTATGAAGTTCTTTAAAGAAACTCCTTTTGACCGTTTTCATGGTGCTGTCCCAAGATAGTTTTTAATTGTTATGGTATATAATTATTTTTCTTCATTCTTCTGAGGGTATTATGTGGTTTTTGTAATTTTGGCATAACAGGGATATAGTAGCAATATTTTATTGGTCATTGCCGAGTTACGTAAGAAGTCCTGGAACATATCTCTTGCGTATTCCAGGGACAGACTATTATCCACACAAATTGATTCATGTTCCGATTATGAATACAACATTGCTGAGAAAGGCATTCATAACTTTGTAGCTTGTGTTAAAAGAAAAAAAATAATTTTTTTTCTAGCTGAAACTTTATATAAGATTTTTTCTGAAAAGAGTAGCCATCCAAGTGAAACTCTCTCTCCCTTCCCTATTAGAAAAAATAATCACTGGTGCCAATTCTTGCCTACATATGACAAACAAATACAGTAGAGCGTCAATAACCCGAACTAACTGGGACCAGGGGTAATTCAGACTTCTGATTTTCGAACTTATCAAAAATACTGTTCTGGTGACTAAAAAAAAGGTTTAGTAAGTTTAGAAATAAAACACAAAGTTGTACTTACATATTTTTATTCACAGGTAACAAAACAAATGGACCTATCAGCCACAATAACATATATGTATAGGCCTTTAACGAAAATAATTCTTGCTTCACCATTTTCGAATTTTGTTTTTTTTTTTGCTACCAAATCCTTCCCTCTTTTCAGCAAGAGTAGTGAGTTGGACAGAATTCAGTTTGTTGCTCCTACCTAGCTCTCATGGGTAGCACAGTTGGTAAAATCACTGTTCTCCCAACCCCAGGTGGAAAAGACCTGAATTAGAGTCCTGTGGATGAATGAGGAATTTTTTATGGGCCTTTTTCACAACTTGGCTGCATTAGTTGGTCTCAAGTGGAGACAGAATGGTTTTTTTCTCCCAGAAACTGGGGGGGGGGGTTTCCTGCAAAAAATTTACCAGAGACCATGCAATTTACAGATGATATACTCAGAGCAATATGGTCTTAGTTGCTGCTGTTCCCAACTACAACATTGTTGAGGGATGGGTCATTGGCTGTTCTCATAGTTTTTTCTTTACCATCTGAATCAAGTTTTGGTGTGAACTTGAAAATTTTTTCCTTGTTTATGATTGACTTTCCGACCTTATAAAATTTTGCTAATAAAGACCCGCTTTTGTCCTTTGAAAGTATTTAAAATCCCAATTTGATTTAATTGTTAAAAATTTCTGCTTCCTTTTAAAAGACAGAAAATCAACATAACTACAGTACGGTAAAATAAAACTATAAATGTTCCCAATATCTTCATTCCTATATCTAAATTTCGTTAACTTTTTATACTCCATATCTCACTTGCACGTATCGTGTTGCAATATATGCGCTCCATCCTTTGTTATTGATTGACACTTTTGTTGCTATTTTAGACAACCCCCCCTCCCCACCCACAAAAAAAGTCAGTGAACAGAAATATCAGATTACAAAGTGTTATGTTTAGTTAGTACTGTGTGTATATCATTTAATTTTATTAATTGGTAAGGTAAAATAAAAGTATAAATTTGTGCTTGGTATCTTCAATTTTATAGCCTGTTCATCATATTCCTGATTTTTGCTTATTACAATTGCTGTTTAATAGAATCAAAATTCAATTTGCAAATGTGATCACAATAACTGCCACTTGCTGTAATTATTTTAAGGCACCAGCATAAAAAAAAATGCACTTGTTCGGATTTTTACCACTACTGTATGGAACTGAAATCTGACAGGATCATATCCTGTTTATCAGGTGGAATGTGCATTTACTTTTTAAATTTCAGTCTCTCTCACATTCAGTTTGCTTTACTTGACTTTCTTAGACTTTGATGTTTGGCATAGTGACAGTCCCTATCATGCTAAGAATCATTTTTGTGTTCAAGGCTCTCAGGTATATCTTTCATTGAATTTTCTGTATCTAAAATTAGCCCTTTATATTTTGCATTGAGCATTTTTTTATTTACAGTGACTTCAACTACAAAAGAAAATTTTTTACATTACTGATTCACATTGATAAGTTATGGGATAATTAAATTTGTGCAAGTAGTTTCTGGAATTTTCATGGTTATGATCAAACTTTGTGGCTGAATGATCACCATTAAACTTAATATTTCTACTAGCTTTTACTGAATATATCTCATAGTTAAAATCAGTTTGAAAGAGCAGAGTCCTAAAAAACAGAGTTCTAGGCCTTTAAAATATATAACATTTTTCAATCTATAAAAATACAAATATACAATGAGGTATTGTGTGGGACTTCTGAATTTCCTTAAATATTTACAATGCTTGCCCTAAGGCAGGTAATTACTAGTTATATATTTGATGGGTTTGTTATATAGTGGTTTAATTGAAATCTTTCAGATTGAATTGTATGGGGAAATGACATTGAATGATATATTCATAGATATACATTTTTAGTTATATTGAAGCTGGCTTCACTTTTGCTGTTGTTATATGATAAATGTGGTAGTATTATATACCCTATATATTGCCTATACATGTTATGAACAGTATGCATTTGAGGTTTTTTTTTTATCATTAGGAACTGAAGGAATAGCTATCAGGGTTTTGGAATCATTGTGATAAATATAGTTGTAGAATTTTTTGTGTGTTTGTGTGCAAATGTATTTCTGTGCAAGTGCTTCTTTAGTTTACTTGGTTCATTTTGTAATAAAAAAAAAAAAATCAGTGGACTTTTCATTGTAACATCAATGAAACCGTATTCCACTTAGAACCTGTAGTTGTTATTCATAGTGATCTGTTTCTTAATTATATTTGGACAATATCTTAGGTATTGGTTGGTATGGTATTGAATAAAGACATACCATCTTTTATACACACTTATGTGTGAAAATAAATTTTGATATGTAATAAATACTGTAAGTTTTACATTTTGTGGCTACCCCATTCTACCTTTTTTTTCCTTTTGTGGTACCTCTTTCAATGATAAATATATATAAACAATTTTTTTTTATATGTATATTATTATTTTGTGCTAAATTATCAGTAAATTTCAGGTTTGGGGGTTTCTTTTATTGTATGAAAGCAGAAAGCAAGAGGGAAACTCCCATTTCTATATTTTATGGTTTGTTCACTGACCTATCTTTTTTTTAAACAGAACTGGAAGACCTCTGGCATTGGAGAATGATATCTCATAATAATAGGTGTTTATAATATTCTTTTCCATATATTATTCAAAAAGCATAACATTCATGTTGCATAGGTATAATTTAAAGCCAGTCAATGTTGAATATCAGTGAAAACGTTTTTAAGGTGAAACATCATTATTCTTTATTGATAAGTAGAGCAGTGCACAAATTCATTTTTGGTTAATAAGTATTAGCAAAAGCTGGTGGTTATCAAATTGGAATTTGAAACTCGTGGTGATTGTTACAGGGATACTGTATTCTACAAAGTCACTGACTGACTCGTAAATGTAAGTAAATAAAAATTTATGCAATTTGGTAGGAATAATGTGAAATCTATCTTCGCTTTTGAGGCATATATAGGATTAATATAGAAACAGTCCTTATAAAGTAATGAAATTGGCATGTGCAAAATGATTATAATAAAAAATAAAAATCCCAAGGAAAGTTGCTAAAAAAGCATGTAAAAAAAATTCCAGTTGGCAATGAATATACTGTTTGTAGTCAGTAAATCATCTTTAATTAAGTTGCAGTGATAAAATTTATTAAATCAAATACCAAGATGATTCTTTGAAAAGTAACAGTACTTTATTTAAAATTGAAAATTTTATGACCATTAAAATGCATTAATTTCATTTCTGTTAACAATTCCATAGTAACAAAGACCATTTTTTTAAAATGATAAAATTTAGCAAAAGTAGTTCATAAAGGTAGTATCTCCCTTATAAGACTACCAAGATTGGGTAGCACTGAGTAATTCACTCTTTACAATGCTGAAGGAATAAAATCTATAGAAAAATTAAACAGCAATAACTTAATTTGCATACCAGCAAATATGAATTTCATTGTACAGTAGAACTTCGATTGTCACCCTATTTACAGTCAGTCTCTGTTAGCTGTCAAGTAACCCCACAATGCACTCATCGGTGAAGACAGGATATTAGAGCTGGAAAAGGAATTAGAAAATGTGAATTGGAATATCATCGGTTTGGCTGAAACAAGAAGAAGAAATGAATCACTTATAAGTTTATCAAGTGGAAATCTGCTGTACACCAATGGAAACAGTGAAAGGAGTGAAGGTGGAGTTGGGTTTCTGGTCCATAAAGATTTTAAAAACAACATTTTGGAATTCAAAAGTACATCACCAAGGGTGTCAAGACTAATACTCAAGATTTCTAAGAGGTACAAGCTAAAGATTATAATGATTTATGCACCAACATCGAGCCATGATGATGAAGAGGTTGAAGAAATGTACACTGAAATTGAGAGTCTTCTAGATGAGCAGAAAACCCACTACACTATTATTATGGGGGACTTCAATGCTAAGGTTGGAAAAAGGCAAAACAGCGCAGAAAGAGGAACTATAGGAAATTTTGGAATTGGTGAAAGAAATAAAAGAGGTGAAAGACTTGTGGAATTTGCAGAATCTCAAGGAATGTCAGTAATGAACACTTTTTTCAAGAAAAGGGTGAACAGAAAGTGGACATGGAAGAGTCCAAATGGATTAACAACTAATGAAATCGACTTCATCCTCACTAACAGAAGATATATTGTGAATGATGTTACCGTCCTGAATAAGGTAAATGTTGGAAGTGATCACAGAATGGTAAGATGTACACTTGATATAGATGTAGGAAAGGAAAGGAAAAAACTGACTCGAGTAAATAATACAAAGGCCTTTGAAATAACAGAGGAGGAGAAAAAGCAGTATGTACTGGAACTTAAGAACAAGTTTGAGCTTTTGCAGACTGCTCAGGACCAAGATATCGACAAGGAATATTACAACTTTCTGAAAGTGATAAAGCCCAAGAAACCTATAGGGAAACAGAAATCCAAAGAAGAAAAAATTAGTCAAGAAACACTTGTCATGATGAACCAAAGACGACAAATGAAGAGCAAGAAAAACACTGACAGGGAGAAAATTGAGTATACTGAGTTATGCAAAGCCATTAGAAAGAGACTCAGAGAGGACATAAGAAAATTTAACACAAGAAAAGTAGAACAAGCATTAAGGGAAAACAAAGGATTTAAATCAGCAGCCATGAGCAGTAATACAGGAAGACAAATGATACTGAAACTGAAGAATAGCGATGGTGTACTTATAAACAGCAGAGAAGGCATAATTCAAATAGCAGAAGACTACTATAGAGAATTATACAAGGAGCGAGGGAATGATACCAGCAGTGGGGAAGATGGATTGCAAAGTAGCAACACATACGACATACCCGATATTCTTCCCGATGAGGTAGAACATGCATTGAAGAAAATGAAGAATCGAAAAGCCCCGGGGGAAGATGAAGTTACTGTAGAGTTGTTAAAATTGGGAGGAAGAGACATAACACAAAAACTGGCAAGGCTCTTCACAAAGTGCATTAGAAAAGGTGTGATGCCTAAGCAGTGGAATAATGCAATCATAGTTTTGCTGCATAAGAAAGGAGATAAATCAGAAATTGGAAATTATAGACCAATTAGCTTGTTATCCCACATCTACAAGTTGTTCACAAGGGTCATTACTAACAGATTAGAAAGAATACTTGATGAGAATCAACCGAAAGAGCAAGCTGGCTTTAGGACAGGATTCTCAACTATGGATCACCTTCACGTAATATCACAGCTAATGGAGAAAGCAAATGAATATAAAACACCATTATGCCTGGCATTTGTGGATTATGAAAAGGCATTTGACTCCATACAGCATAAGGCAATGTTTCGGGCACTGGAAAGACAAGGCATAGATACTCCATATATTATGATTTTGAAGAAAATATATGAGAGTGCTACATCCTTTATTAGACTAGACAAAGACAGTAGGAAATTTAAAATCGAGAAAGGAGTTCGACAAGGAGACACAATATCTCCGAAGCTGTTTACTGCTGCCCTTGAGGAAGCTTTCAGAAGATTAGACTGGTCGCAGAAAGGAGTCAATGTGAACGGAGAATACCTAAACCATTTACGATTTGCAGATGACATTGTGGTCATAAGCCACAATCCCAAAGAATTAGAGGAAAATCTTAATCAGTTATGCACAGTTAGTAAGGATTTTGGACTAAAGATGAATATGGCTAAAACAAAAGTAATGATGAACAAGTATGCCACGGAAAGGGAAATAATGATTGAAGGAGCAGTAATTGAAAAGGTGGAGTCATATACTTATTTGGGACAAGTTATTAGCTGTAATAATGATAAATGGCTGGAAGTCAAGAGAAGAATAAATTTTGGATGGATAGCATTCAGGAAATATAGTCACATACTGAAGAGCAATATCCCAGTTTGTCTGAAACGTAAAATAATGAATCAATGTATACTCCCCATCATGACTTAGGGAAGTGAAACTTGGGCACTCACCAAAAGAATGGAAGAGAAGCTAAGAACTACACAGCGAAGAATGGAACGAATTATATTGGGAATCAGACTGTTAGATAAGAAGAGAAACACATGGATTAGGCAGCAAACTCAAGTAAAGGACATTCTTATCAAAACTAAAGAACTAAAATGGTCTTGGGCAGGACACATAGCTCGAAGACATGATGACAGATGGACTAAGAAAATAACAGAATGGTACCAAGAGGAGCTAGAAGAAAACCTGGAAGACAAAGGCGGAGATGGATAGATGAAATTCATGAGTTTTTGAGTAGTAAATGGATGGCCAGCGCTCAAAACAGAAGGAACTGGAAAGTTGCTGGAGAGGCCTTCATCCTGCAGTGGATTGAAAATGGCTGATGATGATGATGATGCACTGTGATATTAGCGCCATGTGTCACTCAGTCTTCATTTACAACTCACTGTAGTAAACCCATTGAAATGACAGAAATGTAAGAGATTAGTGTTGGGATTATCACAAAAAAATTGTCTAAGAAAAGGTGAAAGTGCTACGAGTACAGCAGCAGTTGATGGAATAGGAAGAACAACAGTAAATGATATAAAGCATGATGGAGAAAAAAAATTTAAAACCACATGTCAAAAATGATAACTTAAAAGTCATAAAACAACAAAGCTTGCTAAAAATGAACAATTGAATACTGCAATGTTTCAATGGTTTGTTCAAAAACATAGCCTAGCAATTCAATAGTTGGGACCTATAATTTAAATTTTGGGATTTACATTTTGCCATGGTATTCGACAGTTGGCTATCCCGGGTGAGAAGCCAAGTGCAGATAGCGCAACAATTTGTTTTCTGTGAAACACTACAGAAGGAAATAGCTGATCGAAGTTTGGTTAAAGACCAAATATACAATTGCGATGAGACTGGCCTTAATGACTGAACATGTGGCTCTAGGATAAAGATGCAAAAAGAATCACATCACTATAATGGTTTTATAGGAAAACCAAAAAGCCTAGATCATTTAAAAACATTAATTTAAATGCTTTGCCAGTTAAATATTTCTCACAAAACTGCATAGATGAGCCAAGATATATTTCATGATTGGTTTCATAAAATATTTGTACCATGTGTAAGATCAAAAGGTTTACTGCAATATGCAGTGCTACTGATGGACAATGTACCTACTCATCCCATACACGTATGTGATTTAAAAAGCAATGATGGCAAAATATCATAAATTACATGTGATAGAGTTTTGGAAGATGCAATTTTCAATGTTGCTGTTGAAACAGTAAACATTGCAGTTCAAACAATGGAATAAGTTGTCGCCAGAAATATATTCAAGTGATACAGAAATCTTGCAGTTATGTTCGAATGTTCCTGTTTTAAAAATATTTCTATGGAGGAAGTAAATGATTGGCTGGATATAGAGAAAATGGATGTTGGATGCAAAATTTTAAACAATGAAATTGTGCAGAGAGTGGTGACAATTTCAGGATTCTGAAACTGAAGAAAAAGCTGCTACTGCAAAGCTGAAACTATGTTGTTAAAGTGCACTGAGTGGTTTGAGGTACAAGAAGCAGATGCTACACAAGTGTTACTTTTTCGTAAAGTTCGTAATGTTGCCTCCCAAAAGGCTCGAGGGATAATGAAACAAAAAAAAAATTGACTGACTTCTTAGAAAAGAAATTTAATTATGTAATATTGTTTTCTTTTAAATTTTTTTATGACATTACTAGACAAAATATTAAGTTGAAATATATTAAAATAGTCAAAATATTAAAAATAGGTATGTATGTAGATATCGGTACTATGATTTTTTGATGACCCAGTAAAAAAATAAATAGTAATTAAAAGTTTAAATTTCATTAGGTTATGTATTATGTAATAAAATAAACAAGTTAGATGACTGGGTCTATTGTATGTATAATGTTTTTAATGTACATATTCGATTATCCATCATGGTCTAGGTCCCATACTCTGTTGGACAATCGAAGTTCTACTGTAATAGGAAAACAAAAAGATGTAGTGTGCTGAGTTTTATAGCACGATGTCAATGCTATGCCACATGTACTTTGAAATCTTAGAACATCCTTATAGGGTTCTATCAATGATATACAGAATTTTGCCAGCAGGGACAAGGTGACTATTCCATTGTGTAAGGCAATGGTTAAGCCACATCTTCAATATATACATACTGCATACAGGTTGGAAGCCTCATTTTAAGAGAGAGAGATGTGGATCTCTTGAAACAGGTGCAGAGAAGAGCAACCAGATTAGTTCAAAACAAAAAGGCTACTCTTACCACAAAAGACTTCAGTTCTGCAAATTGCAGCACATGGAAACTAGGCACTTGCAATGGTAATTTGACAAAAGGAGAGAAAATTGAAAAATGATGGCAGCAAGATAGATATGTGAAAATTTTCAGAGTAATTGTTTGTTGAAACAATCTACCATCTAGTGCAGTGTTTCCCAAACTATTTCAGTCATGGAACACTTCATCTCATAACATATTCACAGAACACTTACAAAACAAGTATGGTGGGAGCCAAAGAACTGTTTGCTTATATTTTATTTCATATGATGCACTGTGCATTAGGAGCATCCTTATTTCAAACACATGTAAAGCTGAAATTCAAATAACTGTCATACTTTTGTTTTGGTCTTTTATTAGTTGGTTCCTGTTTTTCACTTTGGATTTTTGGGGAACAAAAGGCTGCGATTGTTCATCCTCACTTTGAAGTGGGACAATATTGTGTTCATTTTCATCGACTGCAGTTACACCACAGAAGTACTTTGCTTCTCGTTTTAAAATTCTTTTTTTCAACCAAATCTATGGTCACATATTTTAATAATAATATTTCAAAATACTCAAAAAAATTTTTTTCAAGGAAAGTTATGATATTGGTTTTCTTCCTCCTCTCCTTCACAACCCATGTACTCCAGGCTAAATTGCATACGAATGGCATACTAGATCACCACATTGCTACTTTTTCGTAAATGTCATTACCTCTATGCATACTTCTCTAGGCAAAGCCTGCCAAAATAAAGTGTTCCATGGTCTGTTTGATTATTAGTCTATGCCAGTATATTAACCGAAAAAAAATTATGTTAAATATTATGATACAAAAGTGGTGTATTCTACAAATATGCAAAATTTATTATTTTTTTAATTATTAATTATGATTTTTCGCAGAACACTTGTTCACATCTCACGGAACACAGTTTGACAAATGCTGATCTAGTGTTATGGAAGTAGGTAGCTTAAATTAGTCATATTATTGGAAGGAATGGATAATGGTTTATTATTATTATTATTTTTTTTTTTTTTAGGCTGATTCTATATAAACTTGCCAGTACTACTACTACTAATAATAATAATAGCCTGATCTGGTTCCTTTGAATTTTTGGATGCATAAAGCATTTCAAAGGGTATCAGTTTCCTGATGGAAGCAGTGTGACCCTGGCTAAATGGGCAGAGAAAGACTCCTTGCAGGGAATAAAAATGAAAATTGAACTGCTGCATTATAAATCAAGGATATAAAATTGAAATGAAATTTAACAAAAGTTTTAAATACTTTTTGTTTTAAGCTAAAATGATTTATCACAATAATATTAGTTTCAAATACTACAAGCAAAATTAAATAATATAAATAGCTTCTCAAACAACTTCTAATTTAGATTATATTTATCATCATAACAGTAATGCAATTAATTTTTAACGCAAAAGTTAATTCATTGCTTTATTAAGAGTCATATTTCTTGATAGTATCAAAAATACATTATATGTGTATTCCTAATATTGTTGGTTGAGTTTTTCAATGAAAAGTTCATTTTTATTTAAACTGACATATTTTAGAAATTATATAAAATAAAAAAAACCTATGTGAAAAAGAGATGTTACTTTTGTGATTATTACTATACCTTCTTCAGCTGGGATCAGATTTGTCAATAACAGAATATGCAGCAATTTATATAGCAAGATTATTAGGCATAGGCTTATATTGTTTGATGAAATTCTGCACTAAACTTTAGCAAGCTAGAAGCATTAATCTTTTTGCTTAAATTAAATGTAGTGTTGTGCTATTAATACACCTAGGTCATTATATTCTGAAGATCTTTATTGTATACAGCACTGACAAAATACCCTTGATGGCCAAGTATGCAAATTATGATATGCACCTGTTAGAATTTTTGGGGGAAAACTATTGAATTCTAACTTTATTTTGCAATTGAGGAAATAATGATATGATAGCATCTGAAAAATGTTTTAATCTTTTTAACATCATATACAGGAATTTGTTTTATTTTACAAATTAATTTTTATGATAAGCATTGTGAAGGTAACTTGTTCCAGCAATCAATTGCTGGAACAAGACTTGACCTCTAAAAGAAAACTTCCTACAGTCGAGGCTAACCATCTTTCTCTGTAATTTGAATTTATTGCCCCTAGTTCAGGAATTCCTTATAATAGAGAAAATTCCACCTTCATTCATTTTCCTAACCTTTAAAATAATCAGTCTTGCTCGTTTGGTTGCCATTGTCACTCTCACCACGAGAGTCACCCGTCTTTGGACCTTTCAAGAAGCTCAATGTGTTTTTTTTCAGACAAGATCTCTATACTTGAACACGGTATTCCAAATTTTGCCTTATACAGTGGGATCATGACCTCTCTATCTCTACAGGATAACTTTTGATAAATCATCACTAGGACCATGGTTTTTTCTGGCTGCCTGTTTAACTGCTCAGAAAACTTCATATCCACTCATAACTCCCAAGATCCCTTTCTTCCTCTATTGTTTTTAACTGAACCCCACCAAGTGTATAATTTATTTTGGGGTTGCTATTCCCAAGTGTAAGACTTTGCATTTTGCTGCATTAAAACATAGCCACCACTTTTCTGATCATTCTTCAAGCCTGCTCAAATCATCCTGGAGCACTTCTTGGTACTAATCATTAACTACTCTACCAATCTTTACTTCATTGCAAATTTTCACACCTATTCCTTCGTCAATGTAGAAATTGAGAAATAACAGTGGTCCAAGAACTGATCCTTGATGGACTCAACT